>NC_056744.1:1627006184-1627111805 GCF_019279795.1 Protopterus annectens
GGAATGGACTCTTCAGCATCAGAGCCCTCGTAGGGAGGGAGAGAGTAGCCCTGGTCAGAGGAAGAATCAGAAGAAATGGATACCTGATAAGAGGAATCATAATCAGTGTCTTGCCTAGGCCTTTTGTCAGGAGGGGGATGGGAGCCCCTGATTAAAGTAATAAGGTCTTCGGCCATTTTAAGCATCTGTTTCTTAGGCATGGATGACTGTTCTGGAGAATGCTGCACTTGTTTCTTTGTCTTTAATGGTGTTTTTGACTTTGCTGCTGTAGTAGCTTTAACTGTAAGCTGTGAAGATCTGAAAACACCCTCAGAAGCCAGTGCCTGCTCAGCAGCTCCGGACCCATCTGAGGGTATATTTTCCATAGGCCCAATACCTTGAGTTTCCACAGGCCTCGGTGCCTCCACGTGGCTGTCGGTTGCGGTCTGTGGCTCGGAGGTAGCGGGTGTCAGGGGTTGCGAAAGCGCCTCACTGAGAACCAGCGACTGACCTAGAAGAGGTTTCGTCGTCGGTTTTGGACTTTCGGATGCCTGTCTTTTTCTTTGCCTTTGCGTTTTTTATACATTCCGGTCGTCTGTTGTTCCGACGGCATTATGTAATTAAATATTTGTCCAAAATAATGTAAATCAAACCAACGTTTAATAGTGCATTTATTAAATCTAGCACAAAACCGACAACTAGTGACGTCGTGGTTAGGGCCTAGGCAAGGAATGCAGTAAGAGTGGAAGTCCTTATGAGGTATTTGCTTCCCACAAGAAATACAATTATTAACTTTTACTGACATCGGTCTGGAGCAAGAAAAAGTTTCCCCAATGGGGTACTTAGCTTTATTGAAGACTTCGGTTCTGAAATTTAATTTTGAAAATCTCAGGAGTCGGCTGACCGGCACTTGCGAACTGCTTATGCTTCGGGCACCGCGCGGCAAGAAAGACTGAAGAAAATGGCATCGGTTGCAGCTTTTAAACTCCTGGCGCACTGACGTCAGGGAAGAGGCAACAGCAACAGATGCCAGACCAAGACTTTGGAACTCGGGCCAACTACAGGTCGCTGCCAGCAGGATAACCCAAGTGTAGTGACTGCAACAGTGAAACATGATGAACATCCATATTTTTCTTCCCCTTTGACCCTTAGGGTAGGGTTGGGTACGGGTGCAAAAACAGACCTCGACGGCAGAGTCTTTCCCTCCTGTTCACACCTGGTTAAGGTTTCCTTCACTTTAGGCACGAAAAAAGACAAGCCATCAAAGGGGGTATTCACAATGGAAGACTTGAAGGGCTTCTCGAAGGAACACAAGCACAGCAAGGAGAGTCTCCTAAGAGCAACTCCTGTACCCACTCCCCTACTCCATCGGCTGCATATGAGATGAGGCGCATGAATGAATTCACTATAGAACTGAGGGTAGCAAGCTGGGCAGCAACTTTGTCGGAAGCTCCTGCAGCTACTGTAGATCATCTCCCAGCTCCTTAAGGAGATCTCTTCGTAACCTGTTAAAATGGGTTAAATAGCTGAGCGAACGAAGAGCAATGGGCACTGAACTAAACATGCGCCTCCCACACCTATCCATGATCCTGGAGTCTCAGTTAGGAGGATGGATAGACGAGGAAGTCTCAGACATTTCCTCTTTGGTGGCTGCCGCCACCACCATGGCATCACCTGGAACACCTTTTGTTAAAAATGGCTTGTCAAGGGGGGTAGAAATGAACTTATTAGGCCTCCCAGGGACAGGCTCCATACTATCCGGAGACTCCCACGCCCTTTGAGAGACCAGCTGCATCAGCTCATTGAAGGGTGGAGACACCCAAGAGGTGGAGGGCTGAGACCTGAAAGCCTTCAGGAGAACCGACTCATCCTCAGTAAAGTTTCTGGACTGCCAGTCACCCCTCTGCCTAAGGATTTCATGTATCTCAGCAAATGAGATACTTTCAGAGGGGAACCCTTCTGACTCATCCAAGTCACTATCCGATGTTAGAGACTCCTGAGGGGAGTCTAGATATATCCTCTTACACAACCTCTTCTTGGAAACCTCATCAGTGGGAGCTTCTGGTGAGGTCTCAGAAGAGCAAGGGCCACCCAATGGGGCTTCCTGAGGCTCTGGGTTTCTACACTTGGTCAGGATGTGGGATGCAGAAGCAGACACAGGCGCTTCCAAGGAGGAGGAAGACAGACCTGAGGTTGAGGCTGTCTTAGGAGACATGACTCTCCTCATGGCATTGAAAGCACTTCTGCTCCGATGCGAGGGAACTGAAGATACCATTGATAGCCCGGCACCGGGACAGTGGGCTCCGAACCACAGGTAGGAGCCAAGCTCATCTGAACCAAAGCCCTGAGAGGCAGAGTCGGAACCGACAAGTCGGTTCGACTACCCTCCCTGGACTCGACCAGAGTGTGTCGGCTCTTTAGAGTCCATGATCAGCACCAAGGACATCAGAGTACACGGAGCCGAAGACGCTGGAGCAGGTGTTGGTTCCGAGGGTTCCACTATCAACAGGTCCAACATCTCTGGCTCTGAAGGACCAGCATGGCTTGGAGGAGGAATAGATTGGGCTGGTGTAACAGTCTTCAGCTCCTAAGCCAAATGGGTCAAAGCTGATAAAATTTTTGCAAAGGCCGGTGCCGATAGCTTCTGCACCACACGATCCACATCCCGATCTGAAAGGCTGATAGAGGACCGAGAAGTGCGCACCGAAGGTGGTACCGACTGCAGTAACGGACTCTTAGGAGCTTCGGACACTGGTTCCAAGACTGGGGACCGGCTCCGAAAAGTAAGGACTGTCGGTTCCAATGGCAGTGGAGCTGAAGTCGAAGATTTCTTAGATTTTTTTTGAGTCTGAAGTCTTAGAACACTTTGAGGACTTGCTGAATCCATCATGGTCACTCAAAGCTTCTTGAAATGGTTTCAACAACCCTCTATAAATCAGTTTATGTTTCCTTTCCTGCAGGACGCTTCAGGATCCTGCAAATGCAGGGCTCTTAGACAGTACACGCAATTTACGTGGCTGTCTGTAACAGACATCTTTTGGCCACACTTGGTGCACATCTTAAAACCAGACTTTGGATGTTTGTCTTTGTCAACCATAACAATCCAAGCAAAATTATCATCACCACAGAAAAAAGTACAGTTGTGTACACTTATCATAAATGTAGATGTTCAAGTGTATTCACTGTTGCAGTCATCACATTTGGGTTATCTGCCTGCAGGTAGCCCTCAGCCGGCTTGAATACCAGAGTCTTCGGATTTCTGCATCGGATGCTGTCGCTTCTTCCCTGACGTCAGGAGTATAAAACATGCAGCAGACACCATTGCATCAGTTTTTCTTAACCCAGACGTCAGGTGCCCCCACAACAGAAAGCAATTATATGGTATGGTACACCCCCATCAAAAAGCAAATACACAAGAAAAAATAAATATACCAAAAAGAAGGAAAGGTAGAGCCAAGAGATGTCAGGGGGCTGGAGGGAGAGTAACCAGGACTGCAACAGTGAATACACTCAAACATCCACATTTATACACATTTATATTTATCTACATTTATACACCTCTGTACTATGTTCTTCGTGTTTCACTGTTGCAGTAATCACATTTGGGTTGAATCCCAAAGCTAATGAAGGAGGAAGTTAAAATGCATTAAGACCAACTATTAAGCCCTGCAGGACTGCAGTGGCAAATCCAGCTCTGGATTTAGAAAAGATAGGCATGTGGTAATGCTTGGTGAAGGTATGTACAGAGCTCCAGGTAGCAGCTTCTAGGATGTCCCTGGTATGGACTCCTCTGATAAATGCCGCAGACATAGATGCAGCCCTGGTGGAATGTGATCTTATCCCCTTGTGGGGTAGTTTTGCATGGTGCTTGTAGCAGAAATGAATGCAATGGGCTATCCATTTGGAAATGGTTTGCTTTGAAATGGCCTTCCCCTCTGCCCCTGCAGCAAAGCCAACTAGCAGCTGTTCAGATTTTCGGAGAGGCTTAGTCCTGTCCAAATAGAAACTAAGTTGTCTGTGCACATTCAGAGAGTGCAGTATTCGTTCCCCTTTGTTTTGTGGATTAGGGAAAGAGGTAGACAAATGAATGGACTGATTTAGGGCCACACTAGACACCACCTTGGGCATAAAGGAAGGATTAGTCTCGAGGGAAACCCTGTCTGCATGGAAGATAATGAAGGGTTCCACTGCCATGAGGGCCTGCAATTCCGACACTCTTCTTGCTGAAGTGATGGCTAGAAGGAAGGCTGTTTTCCAAGAAAGGAATTTCAACTCTGCTGTTGCAGTTGGCTCAAAGGGGGGAAGAGTGAGTTTTTCCAATACAAAATTAAGGTCCCAGGCTGGAGTGGGAGCTCTCCTAGGAGGTCTTAAATTTTTGGCCCCTCTAAGGAACTGTTTTAGCAAGGGGTGAGAGAAGAGGGGTGTCTCAGTATTATAATGTGCTGAAATGGCAGAGGCATGAATTTTAATTGAAGTGGATAGGCCCTTGTGGAGCATTTCTGTTAAGTACTCTAAAATATGAGGTAAGCTGGGCCCATCCCCTGAGCATGGCTCCAGGAACAACATCTTTTCCACTTTTTGGCATAGGATTTTTTAGTACTAGGCCTCCTTGCCTCCAGAATGACATTCAGTACCTGCTTACTGAGGGATGCTAGAGAACTCAAGGAATTAGCCAGGCTGCAAGGTTCAGGGTTTGAAGCTGAGGGTGCAGAATCTGGCCCACCTGCTGGGACAGCAGGGAAGGGGACTGAGGCAGGTGCCATAGTTGTAGCAGTGTCATACTGCTCAAGAGGGGGTACCAGTGCTGGCGTGGCCAGTCTGGTGCAATCAGTATTGCCCTTGGCTTGTCCTGTTTGATCTTTAGTAGAACCTTCAAGAGGAGAAGCAGAGGGGAAAGGCATAAAATGAGAGGCTTTCCCAGGTAAAGGACAGGGCATCCACTTTCCAAGCTTGACTGTGGGGAGCTCTTGTGCAGAATTTGTTCAATTGGTAGTTCTGAGGGGAGGCAAACAGGTCTACCTCTGGAGTCCCCCATTTGATCAAGAGGTTGAATATTATGGGTTCCAGTCTCCATTCGTGTGGGTCCATGAGATTTCTGCTTAAGTCGTCTGCCAGTTAATTTAGTTTGCCTGGCAGGAATTGTGCTTGTACGTGCACTTGGTAGCTCAAGGCTGTGTTCCACAGAGCCATGGCTAGTCTGCAGAGAGGGTACAAGTGGGTTCCTCCTGCTTATGTACCACATAACTGTGGTGTTGTCTGTCTTTACCAATAGTTGTCCTGGAAGAAAACGGTCTCTGAAGGCTGTCAGAGCATTCTGTACAGCTAACATTTCTTTCTGATTGATATGCAGGTGCATCTGTCTCGGGTTCCATTTGTCCTGAATGCACTGACCTGCCATGTGAGCCCCCCATGCATAGTCTGATGCATCTGCTGTTAGGGTTTGGGCGGCAGGAGGCAGAGTGAAAGGGAGTCCCTTGTTGTGGTAGCAGGCCTTTGCCCACCTAAGGAACTCTGTCTTTATACAAGGAATGATAGAAATTATTGTTTCCAGGTCCTGAGAATGCTGACACCATAGGCTTTTTAGATACCATTGGAGTTTCCTCATATGCAGTCCTGTATATGGAAATTAGTAGAATGCAAGAGACTGAACCCCAGAGCTTGCAGTATTTTGCTTGCAGATAGCTGGGGTTTTGTGGCCAATAGTTTAAGTAGGTTGTCAAACAAACTTCTCCGGGGTAAGGAATGCCATCTGGGAAGTTGTGTTCAAGCTTGCTCCCAGGAATACAATCTGTTGGCAGGGTATTAGGTGAGATTTCTTTTCGTTGATGGTGTACCCCAGTGAGGTTAGAAGTTTCTTTACAAATGCCAGGTGTTGTAATAGCAAGTCCTGGCTTTCTGCCTGAATCAGGCAATTGTCCAAGTATGGGTAAATATGAATATTTCTCTGCCTACAAAAATGCAATGGCTGGAGCTAGACACTTTGTGAACACCCTGGGTGCAGTAGATAAGCCAAAGGGAAGTGCAGAAAACTGAAAGTGTATGGAGCCCTCCCTGAAATGTAGGCATTGTCTGCAGGATCCTCTTTTTGGGATGTGCAGGTAAGCTTCCTTTAAGTCTAGGGTTGCCAGCCAGGCATCCTTGGCTAGCATAGGAAGAAGCTGTTGAAGAGTTAGCATTTTGAATTTTGGAACCACCAGAAAGGTGTTGAGAATAGAGAGGTCCAGGACAGGACGCCAGCATTTGTCTTTTCTGGGTACCAGAAAAAGTCTTGAATAAAAACCTTGTCCCCTTTGTTCTGCTGGGACAGGTTGAATAGCCCTGATACTGAGAAGAAAGAGAACCTGCTGTTGGGCCTCCGCCCATTGATTTGGGGGTAGGTCTGGCTAAACATTTGGGGTTGAGTGTGTGTGTGGAAGTGGAATCAGTATCCTTGGGGAAACTATGTTCAATACCCATTTGTCCTGGGTAATGAGTTCTCAGTTTTTTGCATGCAAGGCGAGCTTTCCTCCTAAGGGAGTAGGTAGTTGAGCAGGGCTTGGAAGGGTTAAGGCTAAGTCATTGTGCCATTTTTCCGTAGGGGGTGGCTTACTACTCCCTGCTTTGGAAGTGGGAGCCCCCCACTGCTTAGATCTGTGCATAGCCTGAGACTGTAGACTAGGTGGTCTGCTGTTCCTGGATTTGGACTGAGAAGGACTGGAAAGGACCAGTTTTTTGAAGGCCAATGCCTACTGATTCTGGGAGGCTGTACTTGTAGGAAATCTTTAACAGTTTGCATAGATTTAGCTTTTTCCTCCATCTTCTGCTTTGTTGCCAAAAAGATGGTCTTGGTTTAAGGGAGCATCCAGTAATTTAGCTTTAACATGATCTGGCAAGTTTTGTTCCTTAAGCCAAGCAGGCCTTCTAAGTACAGACCCAGTGACAGCAGCCCAGCAAGATGCTTCAAAAGCATCAAAACCACATTGCAAAGTATGTTTACCAACTTGTTCAGCAGAATGCATTAAACCTTGCAATTCTTTGTGTTCAGCACAGTCAGGAATAATCATCATTTTCTGTTTAAGTAGTCCCATAATATGCTGTGGATACTTTAACATATTTAACTGGCAATTTAAAGCCCTAATGGCCAAAGTAGCAGAAGTGTATACCTTCTTTCCCCATCTAAGGCTCTGGAATCTCTACCAGAAGGGCTATGATTTTTGGCAGCAGTAGCCTTAATGCCTTTTGGTCCTTGGAAAATGGTCAATGGATCCACAGAAGGATTCTTGAAGAGGAACTTGTGAGAGTCAGGTTTTCTGGGAGCTGGAGACAAAGTGTCTGGGGTAAGGCTAGATTCCAAGAAATCATCATCTACAATGTCCAGAACAGGAGGGATAGCTAAAGGCCTGTGTCGAGTCAGGAGTACGAATTCCCTAAGTCTCTTTTTGGACTCTGAGTAATCCTGGCTTTCCCAGCAGAAATGCTACCTAAAGGTTTCACTGAAAGAAAAATCTTCTGGAGGGGAAGCAGAGGGAATGGAATCCTCTGCATCAGTATCGTCATAAGTAGATAAGGGCACATCCTGGTAATCGGAAGGAGCAGAAATATCAGATTCCTGATCAGAAGAATCAGAAAATCAGTTCTAGGTCCCTTGGAGGGGGAAGACTGGCTTCCCCTAATTAAGCTAATAAGGACTTCAGCCATTCTAAGCATTTGTTTTTTAGGCATATGGGCCTGAGCATGCGGTTTGGTCATCGGTTTTCTAGGCGTAGTGCGAGTTTTTAGCCTGAGGAATTTGGAACTTCTGGAAGGAAACAATGGCGTCAGTTTAATATGTATGTCTGTAGGCCTGAATACACCCTCAGAAGACGGTACCTGCACAGTGGCTCTGGACCCATCCAAGGTATTGACATCCGCAGGTTCCATTGTCGAAGAAGCATCTCGTGGCATGCCGGACTCCGAATGGGTCTCAGTAGAGGCCTGCGAATCTGAAGTAGCAGGCATCAGGGGCTGCAAAAGCGCCTCACTGAGTACTGGTGACTAGCTTAACGGAAGCATCGTCGGAAGTTTTGGACCTATGCGGTCTGTCTCTGCCTTTATCCTTATGTTTTTTTTCGGAGGATCGGTAGTCGGATGGCTTAATGAAGCCATTTCGGAGTACGTAGATAGATTACGAACGTAATTGGCTGCAAAAATGGCCCGACGAATAGTTCGGGCATTGAACAAGGCACAAAACCGACAGCAAGGGATGTCGTGGTCTGGGCCTAAACAGGGGAGGCAGTAAGAATGAAAATCTCTCTGAGGTATTTGCTTTCCACAGGTAAGACAATTGTTAACTTTTACTGACATCGGTTGGAGCAAGAAAACGGATCCCCAACTGGGTACTTATCTTTTTTTGAAGACTTCGGGGCTGAAACTCAAAAACGAAAATTTCAAGAGATGGCCGACCGACACTTGCGAACCGCTTCTGCTTCGGGCACCACACGGCAAGAAAGACTGATGTAATGGCATCGGCTGCATCTTTTATACCCCTAATGACCTGACGTCAGGGAAGAAGCGACAGCATCCAAAGCAGAAATCCGAAGACGCTGGTATTCAGGCCGGCTGAGGGCTACCTGCAGGCAGATAACACAAATGTGATGACTGCAACAGTGAAACACTAAGAACATCTGAACATTAATTATTCACAAAAGCCTTAAAAAGCAGGCTAAGTCTCTCAAACACACACACACACACACACAAGTATACTAATACAAATACAAACCGACAGAAAAAGTCTGTCTAAAGCACACATCAAGAAGTTCAAAGCAGACTATGCAATAAAAGAAAATAGCTGCTAAGGGACACAACAAGCCTTATCTATTCTATAACAAGCTTCAACAGTAATCAAACTACTAAGACTTATCTAAAAAAATCTGAGGCTAAATACACACAGCAATAACTATGACTATCTGGAAAAACTTGTGACAAAAACACACTGTAATATATGTAAAGAGAAGATTTTAAACTAGACCAAACCAAGAGGCCAACTAGAAAATTTTAAACACACTAATGGGGAGGGATATAAATAAGTAAACTCACACCAAACGCTATAAGAGCTTTCTAAAACTCTACTAAATACTTTAAACTATCTAACTAGCAATATTTTTTAAGTAATAATGAAAAAAGTAGTTGTACTGGCCAGATCTAAAGCAGAACCTCCGATCTGCTGCAGCGGCAAACTAGATCTGGGGTAATTCCAAGTGCATCATGGGATAGGGACTTGGCCTCAAGCTACCTGAAGACCTCGAGCTTTGCAACTGGCCTTATCGGAGCTGAGGGATCGGCTCCGAACCCATCAGTAAAGAATGAACGGTGAGATTGAACAACTTCACATTGATTTTTTTTTTTTTTTTTGGTGAGGGAGTGGTTGACTTCTTAAAATGGGATATCTTTTTAGGTGGGAGATATTAACAGTTTTATCCCCTAATGACGTGTCATCTAGCTTAAGAAAACACTGTCTAACTTGTGGGAAATTTCTGGGAAAAAAAAAAAACGAACATGTTTGGGATCCTAGATACACATACTTTTATGAGTTTACGTTCGCTAATGTACAAGGTTCATTCATTTTCTTCTACAGTCTTCTTGAGAATTGATGAAATTTTAGTTTCTCATGAAGCAGCACAGTACCTGTGACTGTTAAGAGTCTCTCCTATTCATATTTCTGATATAAAACTTTGTTGATGGTAGTGTTCCATTTGTTCACTGTTAGTTGTTATTCTTTCGGCTTTTCTCGGTTAGGGGTCGCCACAGCAGAACTCCGGTTTGCTAATGATTGGCAGTAGATTTTTTACAGGTGCCGAGGTGCCAGCTCGATGCCCAACCTTCAACGAAAGCACGTCCATTTTATGCATGTCTTTCGAATCCCACTCGACCATGGGGAGGACATGCAGACTCCACTCAGAAGGCGCTCCATCAGAGAATCGAAAGGGAGAACCTCTTGCTGTGAGGCAACAATGCTACCGCTGCACCACCGCGGCTTTGTTTGTCCACTGTTAGTAATGGAGGACAAGAATACATTTTATGTTATGTAAGCATCTGGAAATAAGAAAAAAAATCAAGAGTTTGTACACAGGAGGCTGAAAATCAGGAAAATGAAAGATATCAGTATAGACTGGCAAAGCTTTAAGACAGCTTTGCATGATTATTGTATTTTCAAGTCAATATCCACAAAACGTGACAAATAAAATAAAAAAATACATAAAAGGGATTCAAAAAAAAACCATAGCCACTTGCAATGCCAAATTAGACAGAGGAAAAGGGATTTGGGGAGATTTATATGGATACAAAAATACTGGATGAAATATTTTATTACACAGCAGAGCAATACGTTAAAGCTGTAAAATAATAAAAAAAAGTTGATTCTTCACCATCTAATTTGAAGTTTTTTTCCCATGAGGCTGAGGAGGAAGGTGTCAGAAAGATATTTACTACAAATTAGAAATCATAGAACTGGCATGAATTGTAAGGACCTGTGGGAAATAAATGAGGTGTTGAGATATTACTATACACTGTTCTATACAGACAGCATTGGGTCAGCTCCCCAGAGTTATGAGATGGATAATTATTTTAAGCTCTTGACAATAAATATATTTTCATCAGAGGAAGCTATGACTACAGTTGTCCACATTACCACAACTGAAAATTCGGATACCTTTTGCCAGTTAGAAATGGAAGTCCGCAGGATCTGTGCAGATCTACTGTTACAAGACTTGTAATTATTACATGTTTGATGATAATACCAATACTATAGATTGTGTAACTGTAAGAATAAAGACAAACCTGGGAATATAACTGTTCGAACATAGCCACACTGTGATAAAGTCAAGTGCTGATGACAACCTATAGGAATTTATCCATTTCTTGAGTGGAACACAGGAGGTCAAAATAACAGTATCTAGGGAACTGGAATAATTTTGATTGAACAACATTAGTAAGGAAATGTACGTTTGTCCAGGAACAATTGCTGCAGACTGTAAAAAAACTACCAGAGAATGGAACACAGTGGACAATATCTGTGTTCCTTAAGAAATGACTGCTACTTCATGTCCAGATTTACTGTTGATGTGCAGTGATAATGGGGTTATAAAATTTATGTCATTGCTAGATAGTTCTGCCAAATCTAAACTAATGCACTGCAGAACAGACTATATGGAAGCAAAACAGTCACTATGTGAAACTACATGAAGTGATGCATTCAGTAAAAAAACTGCAGGAGTATGGTAGATTTTTGAAAGGTAAACTAAATATAAAAAAAAATCAACATCAGGACCTAGGCACACAAGGCCAGCTATATACACTTCCATAACAGCAAGATACTTAAGAGTTAAAAATATAAGAAATGGAAAACGGGTTGAACCATAACTTTGAAAACTAAAACAAACTGGACAGACAAATTAAACGGAGTGGGAGACCAGATGATGAAGAAAGTTTTATAAAAATATTGAACATAATATGGAACCATTTTATAGATATGCAAGATGTCGGAGTAAAGACTAACAAATTGATAAACTGTGTGCAGATTCTAAAGTTTATCCTCAAACCTAACAGATTATAATTATTTATATTATAGCTATACTTAAAAGATCTTATGCAAAACAGTTTGGCTACACACAGGTATGGATATACTGTCCTGGTAACAGCTAAAAAACCTCAGATGCTGAAATGAAATCAGATTATAATAAAAAAAAAATACACAGACTTGACTCTAAATTAAGCATACAAAGGTGAACACTTCAGCATGAACTTACAGTACCATTATACCTGTTATTCCCTAGGTCATTCAAGTATGGGGAGATTCAGCAAGACTGGAAATATGTATTTGTTAAACCCATCGTTATGAGAAAGGAGAACTGCCACACCTAGAGACATACCCATAAGTTTACTTAACTGTTATGGAACAGTACTTTGGACAAATTACTGTCAAAATTACAATGATTGGGACTTGAAACCATTTTTCAGCATGCATTTGTAGAAAACAGATCTATAACAACCTGCAAAACAATGTTCGAAATGTAACAGCTATAAATAATAAAAATGTGCTGGGATGTACTTTATACAGACTTAACTTCAGCCTTTGATAGGGTTATGCATAAAACCTGTTAAGAAATTAGAGTAACTGGGTACTGATGTAATTCTGATAAGATGGATAGCTGCACAACTTACTAATATGATATGCCAAGTATCATACAGCAATCAGACAGGTGATATTCACGGTTACAGTGTGTCCCACAGAGCTCTGTCCTAGGTCCATACTTGGTTTATGTTGTTTCTTTCATATCTGACTTACTTTGAAGTGTTCGACAGTCTGTAAGCAGATGATTTAAGACAGGTATATTGATTACATCAGTTACAGACAAGACATGCCTGCAAAAGAACTCTACTAAATTGACTATTGACTATTTGGGTACAAAAGAATAAATTGCTGATATATTTGTCAAAAACAAAGCATATGACATTTGGGAGACATAGACTGAAAGATGAACATTTAATACAGCAAACAGTGAATGAAACTGAATCTTCATTTAAGGACCTGGGTATACGGGTAGATCCAGCTTTGACTTTTTTTAATCGCATCAACTAATTGGTTAATGATAGATCTGATGTAAATCTTTATTCATTTCTTACTGATAAAACGTTGGCTCCATCCTCGGAACTGACATGGCCGTTTCCAAGCTCGCGCCAGCCAAAAACTCTCAGCTAAGACTTACCTATAATGCCCCTCTCATAGTCTCTTCAGCTCGTTTGCTGCATTCCTCGTTAGACGGGCCAAGCTTTCTCTCTCAAAGCTAAGTGGAAAACTTGTGTATTTTTGTATAGTTTCTCTCAAAACTTTGCCTTTTTCTGTCAGTCAGTCTCACTAATTTCCCTCTCGCTTGTAAACTGCTTCTACTTCTCCTACCATCTACCTTTGGTAGTTACCCTTATACCATCTTAGGTACCGTCCCCTCTCTCCTACCTTTGGTAGGCCCTCCTTTTACCACTTGTGGTATTTCTAGATACCAAAGTTGGTACTCTTTTCTTTCCCTCTATATCTCACAAAAAAAAAAATCCTTTCACTCGTTTCTTTTCTTGGTAGTTTTTTGTCAGCGTACAATGTCGGAAAAAGCTAAATTGGGGTTTAAGCAGAGCGACAAGTGTGGGTGAAAGATGCTCAACTTAGACGGTCACGCTCAGTGCGTTTATTGTTTGGGGGTGGACTACATAAATGCTTCATGTGACATCTGCTCTAGTTTCGGTAATCGCACTCTAGCCGAGCGCAAACACAAATGGATTTTGAAAGGTTTACTCAAAACGCCTTTTTCGGAGGCTCTCTCTGGGATGGAGGTCTCACCACCTCCTAAGACCAAGAAATACAAGGAGACATGGATTCATTCGGTTCCTACATCCCCTTGCGTTATGGAACCGAGTTGACACAGAGCTTCTCCGGCACCCTCAGCGCAGACAACTATGGCACCAGGCTCTTCTCCCTCGGTGCCGTTGCTGATGTTGACTACTATTCCGGTTACAGCTTCGGCATCATTGTCTTTGGTGCCGTCCATGGTGCTGACACCGGCTTTGGCGACCATACCCGCTTCGGCACCATCCCCGGCCACTGTGCGCATAGCTTATTCGGCTCCACAGACTATGACCTCGGTTCCTAAGGTTGAACACCTCCCAAGAACCAGATACTCTCCAACTTATGACCCTATTTCGGGGCACCAATTTAGCCCCTTTCTTGAAAGACCTGACTTTCCTTCAGCAGTCTCCTATAGATCCACCATGAGCCTTTCTGAACAAGATGTAGTGTGGGTTGTGGACCAGCTTCTGGCAGCCCACACCGGCTAGACCATCCATTCCCTTTGGCACAGAACCTTTCACAGCATACTCACCAGTGTATATCCTCCTCTGGCCTCTTCCCAGGCACCGGAGATCTCGGTATCGATGACCTTTCTGGTGCATACTGTCTCAGCTCCGACTGTGGAATTTACTCGGTCGGCACTAACCTCCCTTGGTGCATCAGCTCCGTTGGAACCAGTACACTCTTAAAGCAGCGTTTGGCTATCGGCACCGTGGTTCCTAGTCTGGGGCCTATTTTTTAGCTGGCACTGTCTATGTCCATGGCTCCAACAGCTTCCAGTTTTCTCGGAGTTCCTCACCTGGAGGAGGGCTCCTCACAGCGGGGTATGACCCCGGTTCCAAGGTTGTCCTTCTCTGTTCTAGGCTCCCATCCCTCCTCGGGCTAGTCTGCTTTCAAGGTAATGGAGAGGGTCCTCGTCTCCTCAGGCTCGCAGTCAGCACCAATGGCATTGACACCAGAACCCCCCTCTAGCATGGAGTTGTCCCAACCTCCTACTATATGATCCCAGGCATGGGAACCGCAAGATCTTCACTTGAAGGGAACTCTTTCTCCAGAGTCCTCCTCAGAAGATCCCATTGGGGAGCCATCCCGGAAGAAATGGTGTAAGAGGACGCACCTTGATTCCCCTGAGGAATCTATCATGGAGGACACCGATTGCGAAGAGGGAGAAGGGTCCCCACAGTCTCCCCCAGAAGACGTCTCATTTGGAGACATTCTCGAAATCCACAAGCAGAGGGGAGAATGGAAGTCCTCTAACCCTTCTTCGGAGGTATCTGTGTTCCTGCAGGTCTTCAGTGCCCAGCCATCTACTTCCTGGGTGACCCCACCTGCGGATGAGCTTGCAAAGCTGATTGTGCAAAGTGCCTGGAAGGCCCCGGACAACATAAAACCTGTCCCTTGGAGGCTGGACAAACTTTTATCCACCCCCGAAGACCAGCCCAAATGGTCCAAACAGCTGACAGTTGATTCCATGGTCATGGCGGCGGCCACCAAGAGGGAACTGGCAGAAGATAGTTCCACTGTCCATCCCGCAAACAGGGAGTCTCAGGCTATGGACAGATGGGGGTGGGGGGAGCAGACCTACACTTCAGCGACCTTTGCCATTCGGTCGCTGAGCTATCTGGCACACATCACGCATCTCCAAAGAGACCTAATTTCTGAAATGTCTACCTCTTTGGCGGGGGTACTGCCTGATGAGGTGAGTGACACTGTCGCCTCGCAGCTAGCTACCCTAGAATCTCTCTCAAACTCCTCTATGCTCTTGATATCTCACACCACCGAGGGGGCAGCTTGAGCTGCCGCATCAGGCATGGTCATGAGACGTCATGCTTGGATGAGTTTCTGATATTTCATAGACCCCTTTAAATCTTCCTTCGTCAACCCGCCTGTTGACAAATTTTCACTTTTTGGTCCCAAAGTACGAGACACACTAGCACGAAGTGAGAAAGATGGAAAGACCTTGTCTGCTGTGGCCATATGTTTTTCCACCCTCCAGAGGTCCTATTTCCAGGAACCAGAGGGGAGGGAAATTGTGGTTCAAAAAGTCCCAAGGATCTTTTCGTGACACTTGTGGTGAGCAATCCCCATAGGGCAGAGGGGGCAACTCATCTAGAAGACGCCCCTTTCAGGGCAGAGGGGGTCCACATAACCAGGGCGCTAGAGATTCCTTCTCTAGCCGACCCTACCAGTGTTCCTGAGCAGCGGCCCGACTCCTTTCCTCTGGAAGCAGTCGGGGGTCGTTTTTCTCTGCACCTACCAGCCTGGCAACTTATTACTACCGATGTTTGGGTCCAGAGAATAATATCCAGAGACTACCATATCCCATTCAATCTAACTCCCAGACTCGTCAAATGAATCCACGATGTGCCACCCAATCAGAGAGAGGCAGCAGCCTTATAAATAGAAAAGCTGCTAAGAAAAAGAGTCATCCAACCAGTCCCACCAGACCAGAGAGGATCTGGGTTTTACTCTAGGTTCTTTTTAGTGCCAAAAAAGACAGGGGACTGGAGAACAATTCTGGATCTCAGCCTATTGAACAAATTTATGAAACCTCAAAAATTCCTTATGGTCACGGTACAATCCATACTCCCTTTTGTAGGGAAGGACAAGTGGATGTGCTCTGTAGATCTTCAGGACACGTATTACCACAAAAAGATGGATCAGCGCTCGAGGAGATTTCTCTGCTTCCGGCTGGGAGCCAATCATTACCAGTTCAAGGTACTGCCATTCGGTTTCTCGACAGCCCCCCAAATGTTCATCAAATGTATGGCAGTTGTAGTAGCTCATCTTTGACTACAAGGATTCCAGGTGTTTCCATATCTAGACGATTGGCTCCTTACTGCCACGACCAGGAATCTTCTAATCCACAGCCTCTACTATACTCAAAGCCCCGCTCTCCGCTTGGAGATTACGATCAACAAGGACAAATCTCAAATGTCCCCAACAAAAACATTGGAATTTATTGGAGCGATCTTCGACACAACATCCTGTCACACTTCCCTCCCTCCTCACAGGCTTTCAAAAATAAGACACCAGTTCCAAGTCCTCCTCACACAGACCTTTGTACCAGTACACCCTGTCCCACAACTCTTAGGATCCATGGCAGCAGCAATTACCCTAGTACCACTGGTGAGGGTTTGCACATGAGACTATTACAATGGCTTCTTTCTTCACAATGGTCGATCTTAACCCACCCACTTGCCCACATGATACGCCATACAAACCTTTGCAAGAAAGAAATGCTATGGTGGATGAAGCCACAATCAAATCTTTGGTGTCAACCGTTTTACCTCCCCCAGCCCAGGGCCACAGTGACCACAGACGCTTCCCTCTTAGGGTGGGAGGGGCATTTACAAGGAAAGAGAGTCCAAGTCACCTGGTTCCCCATGGAGGTCAATTTGCACATAAATGTCCAGGAATTGAAGGCAGTTCTCTTAGCGTTGTAAGCGTTCCATACATCCCTTCCTTCCGGGACCATTGCAATTCATTCGGACAACATGACAATCGTCTGGTATATAAACAAACAAGGCAGAACCTGGTCTTACCCCTAGTGTCGGGAAGCCATGAGTATTTGGCACTGGGTGATTAGCTTCCAACCGCTTTCTTACAGCAACTCACATTCCTGGGAGTTCTAACCTTACTGCGGACAATCTGAGCAGGAACATCCTAATGCCTCACAAGTGGTCGCTCAATCCTGTAATAGCGGATCGGATGTTCCGCCTTTGGAGCAGGTCTTGCTGTGATCCGTTTGCTTCCCCTCTAAATAACAAATGCAGAAGCTACTTTGCCCTGTTCCCCCCACAGGGGGAGTCACCAAGGGATGCTCTAACGCACGACTGCCCCCCCAGGGTCTACTGTATGCCTTTCCCCATTTCCTCTCATCCCGAAATTCCTCCAGAAAGCTCAAAGGTTGGGAAGCAAAGTGATCCTCATTGCTCCTTATTGGCTACGTCAGGTCTTGTTTCCTTACCTATTGCCTCATCTGATTCACAGCCCGTGGATCCTGGATCAATCTCAAGGACTACTATCTCACCATTAGGGACTGATTCACCCCAATCTCCACAGCCTCAAGCTTACATCTTGGTTCCTCCACTTCCAATGATTGCCAGGCTGCCTGATATTTCATTTCCTGTCCGTGAGATTCTTCTGACTTCACACAACCCTTCCACCAGAAAAATTATTCTAACAAATAACTAGGTTCTCTACATGGGCCAAAAGATCAGGACATAGACCCTTTCTCTATGCCTATTCAGAAATCCTACAGTACCTGACTACTACTCTACATACAGGAGCCTCTGCATTGACAATTACTGTACATTTAGCAGCTATCGCAAATTTCCATAATGGATTCGATAATTCTTCTGTTATGTCACACCGTCTGTGCAAAACCTTTTTGAAAGAAGTACTACATGTTAAACTTCCTGTCAAGCCCCTCATAGAACCCTGGGACTTGACTTTAGTACTTCAGTCGTTAACCAGCCCTCCTTTCGAACCTTCTAATTCATGAGATATAAAATTTTTATCATGCAAGACTCTACTTCTAGTAGCACTTACCTCAGCGAGAAGAGTATCCGAGTTAAAATTTTTATCATGGAAGACTCTACTTCTAGTAGCACTTACCTCAGCAAGAAGAGTATCTGAGTTAAAATTTTTATCATGGAAGACTCTACTTCTAGTAGCACTTACCTCAGCAAGAAGAGTATCTGAGTTAAACTTTTTATCATGGAAGACTCTACTTCTAGTAGCACTTACCTCAGCAAGAAGAGTATCTGAGTTGCAGGCCTTGAGTGTGAAGAGAGTTTACTTGAACTTCCACAGGGATAGTGTGTCCCTTTGTACTGACCCTTCCTTCTTGCCCAAGGTCATTTCTGGATTTTCAATTCACCAATCTACTGACCTGCCGGTTTTCTTCCCTCAGCATTCAAACAGAGTGGAGTATCTTTTGCACACCCCTGATGTTCATAAGGCAGCTACGTTTTTATTTGGACAGAACTAAATCTTTCAGAAAAACGGATCAATTGTTTGTGGCCTTTGCTGGACCCAGGTTGGGTAAACCTGTCTCCAAAGTGACTATCCTCCTGGCTTAGAAACGTCATTACCTTCATCTACCATCAGAATAAACTATCCTTACCTTCCAGAGTAAAGGCTAATTCCACTAGATCGATGGCTACTTCTGTGGCTTTTCCTTCCAGAGCCTCTACGGATGATATCTGCGCAGCAGCCAGATTTGCAAGACCTCATACCTTTATCACTCATTACAAATTGGATTTGGCATCCAGGGGATGAGCATCTTTTTGCTCAGGAATATCCTTCCATAGGGCCACCCAGGACTGAAGTAGTTGGGGACTCGATCCTATCAGTAAGGAATGAATAAAGATTTACAACATTAGACAAAGACGTTAATGTCTTACCATAACGTTCCATCTGTGTTGTAGATCTTTATTCATTCATTACTTCCCGCCCTCCTTCCCCCTGCCTGGACTCCTGGTGGACTTTATGAACTCCTGGTTAAGGTATTTGCTCAGACAGAGCCTCCTACTGTCTTTCTTATTATCTCTATAATATAGGGGCAGGCAAACTCGATCTGAAGAGACTGAGAGGGGCATTATGGGTAAGTCTTAGCTGAGAGTTTTTGGCTGGCGCAAGCTTGGAAACGGCCGTGTCAGTTCCTAGGACGTAACCGAAATCCGATCAGTAATGAATGAAGATCTACAACACAGATGGAACGTTATGGTGAGACATAACTTCTTTTTATAAACTACAGGCTGAATAAAAAGATTTAGAAGTCTAGGAAATGAGAGGTGATGAAATCAATGTTTGGAAGTTACATTAGACTCAAACTACAGTAGAGAGTTGATTATCTGAACTAACTGGGACCTACGGTAGTTTGCATAAGCAAACGCACTTGAACTGGATAAAAAAAGTCACAAAACTTTTTTCTGCATGCAGGGACTATACCCTTCAACTATTCAGTTATTCCACTGGACAATAAAGAATATTTTTCACACATAAGCGAGCTACAAGCTCAAAAAACACGCACAAGCGAATACGTACAACATTTACACGGCAATGAAAAAGTATTTGCCCCCTTCTGGATTTCTTATTTTTTTGCATATTTGTCACACTTAAATATTTCGGATCATCAAACAAATTTAATTAGATGCATATTATACAAACATAACCGAAGTAAACACAAAATGCAGTTTTTAAGTAATGATATTATTTATTAAGGAAAAACACCATCCAAATCTACATGGGCCTATGTGAAAAAGTAATTGCAACCCCTAGTTAAATCATGAAGTAACTGAGGTTAATCACATTTTTGGGAAAGCTGAGTTCAATTTCACTAGGCACACCCAGGCCTGATTACTGCTAGACCTGTTGAATCAAGAGATCACTTAAATGGATCCTGTCAGACAAAGTGAAGTAGGCCAAAATATCCCAAAAAGGAAGACATCATGCCGCAATCTAAAGAAATTCCAGAACATATGAGAAAAAGTAAATTACATCTATCGGTCTGGAAAAGGTTACAAAGCCATTTCTAAAGTTTTGGGACTCCAGCGAACCACAGTGAGAGCCATCATGCACAAATGAGGAAAAAATGGAAGAGTGATGAACCTTCCCAGGAGTGGCCGGCCTACAGAACTTACCCCAACAGCGCAGTGACGACTCATCCAAGAGGTCACAAAAGAACCCAGAAAAACATCTAAAGACCTGCAGGCCTCACTTGCCTCAGTTAAGGTCAGTGTTCATGACTCAACCATAAGAAAGAGCCTGGGCAAAAATGGCAAGCATGGCAGAGTTCCAGCTGACCAAAAAGAACATAAAGGCTCGTCTCACTTTTGTCAAAAACATCTTGATGATCCCTAAGACTTTTGGGAAAATATTCTGTGGACTGACGAAATAAATGTTGAACTTTTTGGGAGGTGTGCATCCTGTTACATCTGGCGTAAAAGTAACAGCATTTCAGAAAAAGACCTCATGCCAACAGTCAAACATGGTGGTGGTAGTTCATAGGTTAGTACTAGGCTAACTGCCCTTTCGAGACATTTTTAAGCCTAGCCAATTATCCCTTGTGAGACTCAAACCCTGTACCTTGTGTTTGCAAGGCAAACACCTTAACCATTAGGCCACCCATGGTCTGGGGCTGCTTCTGGACCTTGATGACGTGCTGTGATTGATGGAACCATGAATTCTGCTCTCTACCACAAAATCCTGAAGGAGAATATCCGGCCATCAGTTTGTGACCTCAAGCTGAAGCACACACGGGTTCTGCAGCGACAATGATCCAAAACACAAGAGCATGTCCACCTCTGAATGGCTTTAAAAAAACAAAATGAAGATTTTGGAGTGGCCTAGTCAAAGTCTGGATTTGAATCCGATTGAAATGCTGTGGCATGACCTTAAAAAGACGGTTCATGCACAGAAACCCACAATACTCCTAGGTGTGTACTAGGCTAACAGCCATGGCGCCTATAGAAGCCTAGCCCAGGAAGATTCCCTGGCATCATGCAGCTCAAAGTTAGTTGCCAGTGTTCCTGTCAAGCAACGCCACAGAAGTGATCCCCGGGGTGAACTTCCTATTGCCCACCCATTCAAGATTTCTCTTAAAGAGGGCCAGTGAAGCACTCTGCTTGATGTAAATGGGAAGCTTGCTCCAGAGTATGGGAAGTCTCTTGGTTAGGAACCTGTCCCTCCAGCATGTTCTGTTTATTGTGGTAATGAGGTCAAGGTCCCTGGAGCGTGTGGCACTGAGGGATTGGAATTTCTTTAGGTATAGCATATCTAGCAACTCTGGGTCAGACATGGCTTTGTAGGTCAAGCAGAGATCGCCTCTAAGTAGGTGATAAAAGACAGTACAGCTGAAGTTTTTTGAGTCTGTCCGTACAGGGCATGTGTCTAAGGACTAAGATCCTCTTAATGAGGTATTTTTGTGGCCTTTCCAGTTGTTGTAGGTGTCTACTGAGGTACATACCAAACAGAGCGTTGCATTCTATAATAGGTCTAATGAGGGACGAGTAGAGAGGGATTATGACCTCTTTCTTCCTGGATGAGAAACCTTTTGTAATGAGATGTGCCACATAGGACTTTCTGACTACAGTGCCAATGTGGTTATCAAAGGAGAGGTTGCTGTCAACCTATGTCCCCAGGTCTCTTATAACACCTTCGGTGTTTAGTGGACTACCGCCTATGTGGTAGTTAATGGGCACCAAATTTTTCCCAAAGGAAATGACAATGCACTTTTTGGCATTGAGCTTAAGGCCATGGTTCTGGCACCAGTCACTGGTGTCAGTGAGGTCTTTTTGTAGAATGTCTACATCAGTTGGAGAATCAATAATGGCTCCAGTTTGCAATCATCTGCGAACTTGGTCAGCCAGAGCCCCTTTGTGTTGGCTTGAACTTCAGAGAAGTAGATGCCAAACAGGACAGGACCTAGGACCGATCCCTGTGGGACACCACTTGCAACTGGCCGTTAGTTAGATTTGGAGTTAGCTACTTTCACAGTGTGAGTTCCATCAGTGAGTCAGTTGGCAACCCATCTTATTACATAGGGGTTTATGCCTAGTTTAGTGAGTATCTATGATTCTTGAAAGAGGGATGGTGTCAAAGGCCTTGGCAAGACCTAGGTAGGCTGTGTGAACTACCTTGCCCTCATCCACAACTCTGGTGACAGACTCAAAGTCTATTAGGTTGAGCAGGCAAGATCTACCTTTCACAAACCCATACTGCATGGGGTCCAGAGTTTGGAGATTCCCAATGTCCTTATTTATAAGGTCCATGATGATGCGCACCATAGCCTTATACATCAGACTTGTCAGGCTAACGGGGCGGTAGCTCCCAGGGTCTGTAGTTGTTCCCCCTTTGTGGAGTGGGACGACCATAGCAGTGCGCCATTCGGAAGGAACAAAGCCTGAAACGAGGCTGTGACTGAACAGGGTACTCAGCTGTGGTGCCAGTTCACTTTGTAATTCATGTAGAACACAGTCAGGGATATTATCAGGTCCCATGGAAGCTGTATTCTTGGCTTTGGACAGTGCAGTTTTTACGTGGTGTAGCTATAATAGGGACTTGGCATTCCTCGGATATTGAGATAGGCCCTTTACTGGGTGAAAAGGGGATAAAGTTCGGACTGAACCTGTCAGCCAATATGTTGCCAATATCAGTTGGTTCTGTATATCTATTACCATTGTGCTGTAACTAAGAGCAGATCTGAGTATTGCCATGTAGATTCTTGACATAACTATAGAATGCCTTGTGGTTGTCTTTAGAATCTGCAGCAATTTTGTTTTCATAGCTAGCTTTAGAGAATTTGATGGTGGATCTCAGTTTTTATGCTGAGGCTAACAAAGGAGTTTTCTGCAACAGATTTTTCCTTCTGTTGTACAGTTTGCTTATGGTGGCTTCCTTTTCTTGTAGAAGAGTGTCTTGGTTCTATTTGGTATGGCTCTTTCCATGCACTTGTGTACGTGTTCATACAGTGTGCATTGGTGTATGATTCAGCAGTCATGCACATATTTTCCATTTGCATGGATGTCGTGAAGTCAGCCACCTCTGTTTTTAGAAGCCCAAAATTGGCTTTGAATAAGTTTTATACAGTGATTTTCTTTTGGGGTGAAGGTGGGACATGAATATTCATGGTGATTAGCCTGTGGTCAGATCTGACCAGAGAGGAGTTGATTACTGGTGTAGAGCAACGGTCATCCATGTTAGTAATGACCAGGTCAGGGATGTTTCTACCCCTGGTGGGGGTAAGAATGAGTTGGCCCACGGCATTGGAATTAATGAATTCCAGAAAACATCGAGCAAGTGTTGGTACACGAGTAATTTTCCCAGTTAATGAAGGAGTATCTAAAGTCTCCAAGTACAAGGGTATTGGGTTGTACCCTAATATGGCTGAATTAAAACAATTCTGCAAAGAAATGGGGGCCAAAATTCCTCAACAGCGATGTGAAAGACTCATTGCCAGTTATCGTAAACGCTTGATTCCAGTTGTTGCTGAAGTTATTAGATTTAGGGGGCAATTACTTTTTCACATAAGGCCATGTAGGGTTGGATAATTTTTCCCCCTTAATAAATTCATCACTTAAAAACTGCATTTTGTGTTTTCTTGGGTTATCTTTGCCTAATATTTAAATTTGTTTGATGGTCTGAAACATTTAAGTGAGGCAAATACGCAAAAAAAATAAGAAATCAGGAAGGGGCAAATACTTTTTCATTGCACTGTACATAGTCAGACTTTATGATTTTTCCTACTTGAAAACTTTGGAAGGCTGTGTTTGGATAATTAACATTTCAGATAATCGACATTCAGATAACAGGTTCTCTACTGTTTAGTATGGAACAATATGGAAGTTTAATTAAAAAACAAGCACAAGTAAATAGGAAAGAGTATAGTGGAAATATGCCAAGGGCATCTATGGACGTGAAAGTTTAAGTTACAAAATATTAAAATATCTTACCTTGTACAGAGTCTCAAAGATATTTAAGAGACCACCCTACTCAGGTACATAGGGCATTTAGAGACAACTACATCTAGAAATGTATGGGGTTATCAAAGATTAGCACAGAATCAAACAACCTAGGAATGAGAGAAGTACTAAATGGTTCTCTTAGCGACAGTAGTTGATACATGGAACAGACTACCAAATTATATTAAAGCAAGCATTAGTTTAGATATTTTAAAAACAACAAACACTTATTATGGGAACTACTCTGGTATATTGGAAGGCTAAAAGCGCATTATTGCCTATGTCTGAAATATGTTTGTATGTCAGGGCTTACTCTCATGTGAAGTCTAGATAAAAGAATTGCAATGTCAGACACCAACAAATCCAATAACTTTAAAGACGTGAATGATGTAACTATGGAAGAGGTGAAAAGAACAAACTCTGGAAATCAGAACCTGGCCCCTTGTCTGAGAGAAGTCTCACCCCGTCCCAACAGAAAGTATATAGACTGCAATCTATAAGTGCAAGGAACTGTGACTCCTAAGGACGGGAAGAAACTAAGATTTCCCCAACCTAAGAAGGTCACAAGAGCAGTGAGCAGTCCGTTGTCCAGGCAAGAATATTCCGTGGCTCCACATAAATACTTGAGTGCCACCACCAGCACTAGCACTGACAAAACCAAAAGGAATGGCACTAATTATCCTGACACTAATAGGGGGGGGGTAGGGGGGTTGGCTAAAGGTTTTAGTTCTGACTAGATCAGACCTAAATCATATGCTGACGGTACTACAATATTACCTGGGTAAAGGTTCAGGAATTGACAAAAAAAAAAAAAAAAAAAAAAATGACTGGCAACAGCCAGCAAGACACTTGTTGATGTCGATTATATGGCGTTGGAACAAGTCAATGAAGGAATGAAGAAGAGTTAATGAAAGGCCCATGGAGAAGGCAGATAGTACAGTTTTGTACCTACCATAAATGTAGATGTCCGATAGATATGCAACTGCAGTCATAACATATGGGTTGTCCTGCCTCAGGCAGCCCTCGGTCGGCTGAATTCCAAAGTCTGGGTCCGGCGTCGGCTGGTGTCGCCTCCTCTCCGACGTCACAACGGCTGGAGTATAAAGGCATCGGCCGACGCCATCTTCTTCAGTGTTTCTTGCCCCAGATGCCAGGTGCCCTCCTAGGAAGGCTAAATTTGGCGAATGGATAAACAATTCCAGACATGCACAACAGTAATAAACAGACACACCATAGGAGATACCCCCAGTTAAAAGGAACAGGGGGAATGGACCCAAATGAAGGAAAAGAGGGGAAGGAGGGAGGGAAAATCTGACTGCAGTTGCATATCTACTGGACATCTACATTTATGATAGGTACAAAACTGTACTATGTCCTTCAAGAATGCAACTGCAGTCATAACATATGGGTTGAATACCATAGCCAAGCTGGGGGTGGATGGAGCTAGAAAAAGATGGTGTAGCTAAAATGCCCTGCAGGACTGCCGAAGCAAAGCCTGCTCAGGATCTGGAGTATAAAGGCAGGTTGTAGTGTTTGGTAAATGTATGCACGGAGCTCCATGTAGCAGCCTCTAGAATGTCCTTTGTAGCCACTCCTCTTAGGAAAGCTGTGGATGTGGCTATAGCTCTGGTGGAATGTGGCCTAATATTGGCTGGCACACTTTTTCCATGGTAAGAATAGCAGAATCTGATGCAGTGTCCAATCCATTTTGAAATTGTTTGCTTGGAGATTGCTTTTCCTTGTATTCCAGCAGCATAGGCTACAAACAGCTGGTCAGACTTTCTGGTGGCCTTAGTTCTGTCCAAGTAGTAGTGTAGTTGCCTGTGTATGTCCAAGGTATGCAGCAGTCTTTCCCCTCTATTTTGAGGATTGGGGAAGAAAGTAGGAAGGTGAATAGCTTGATTTAGAGACACCCTGGAAATCACCTTTGGCATGAAAGAAGGATTTGTTCTGAGAGAGACTCTGTCCTGATGGAAAATGAGGAAAGGAGGTACTGCCATGAGTGCCTGTACCTCCGAGACTCTTCTTGCTGATGTGACTGCCAATAGAAAAACTGTTTTCCATGATAGAAATTGCATCTCTGAGGTAGCTGCTGGCTCAAAGGGAGGCAGAGATAATTTTTCCAGTACAAAATTGAGGTCCCATGCAGGTACTGGTTGTTTTCTGGGAGGCTTGATATTCTTTATCCCTCTCAGGAACTGTCTTAGCAAAGGATGTGAACACTGGTGGATCACAATTGTATCTTGCTGAGATTGCTGAGGCATGAATCTTTATGGAAGAATATGAGAGTCCAGAATGAAACATTTCTGCCAAGTATTCCAATATCTGAGGTATACTCAGTACTGTTGTATCCTGACCCCTGTTGGCAGCCCAGATGCTGAATCTCTTCCACTTGGCTGAATAGGTTTTTCTGGTGGATGGTCTGCGTGCTTCCAATAAGATGTCCTGAACTGCCTTGGAAAGATTGGAAGCGGAAGGAGTTAAAGTAACCTCCAGGCTGTCAGATGTAATGTTTTCAGGTTTTGGTGAACAGTCCTGTAGTTGTGTTGTGTTAGGAGCAGGGGCCATAGGGGCAGAGGCCACGGTTTGGTCCGAGTTATGCTCAACAGCAATGGGTACCAGTGTTGCTTTGGCCAGTCTGGAGCTATCAAAATGCCTGTTGGTTGTTCTGCTTTGATCTTCAGGATCACCTTGGTCAACAGTGGCAGAGGAGGAAATGCATAAATTTTTAAGGAATTCCAGCTGAAGGAGAGAGCATCCGTTGTCCAGGCTAGTGCATGGTGGGTCCTGGTACAGAACTTTTCCAGGTGATGATTCGTGTGAGACGCAAATAGATCTATGTCCGGTCTTCCCCATGTCTTTATTTGTGAGAAAATGTGGGGATGCAGCATCCATTCGTGTGGATCCAAGAAATTTCTGCTCAGCTTGTCCGCCAGTACATTGTCCTTGCCTGGCACAAACTGGGATTGCAGGTGTATCTTCAGACTCGGTGCTTTTTCCCAGAGAATCATTGTTAGTCTGCAGAGGGGGTATGAATGAGTCCCTCCCTGCTTGTTTATATACCACATGACAGTGGTGTTGTCTGTCCATATTAGTAAATGTCCTTGCTGCAGTGATTTTTCGAAACTCTCGATTGCATGCATCACTGCCAGCATCTCTTTTTGGTTTATGTGCAGATGTCTTTCCTTTGGTGTCCATTGACCTTGAACGCATCTGCCCTCCATGTGCGCCCCCCCATCCATGATCTGAGGCGTCTGTTGTAATTATTTGACCTGCTTGAGGTCTGTTGAAAGACATGCCTTTGTTTAATTGACTTGCTTGAGCCCACCACAAGAATTCCTTTTGCAGACATGGAATAAGTGGGATTACGTCCTCTATGCTTTGGCTGTGTTGGGACCATAAGCTTTTCAAATACCATTGCAGCTTTCTCATATGAAGTCTTGCCAAAGGTATCAGAAGAATGCATGATGCCATGAACCCCAGGGCCTGCAGGAATTTCCTTGCAGTTAGCTGGGAGAGCTGTGCTAGGCCTTTGAAGTACTCCGGTAACTGCTGTTGTTTTTCCTCTGTGAGGTAGGCCATTTGTGTTTGTGTCCAGTTTGGCTCCTAGGAAAATAATCTGTTGGGATGGCAGTAGCCTTGATTTCTGAATGTTGACTGTGTATCCCAAGGCCTGCAGTAATTGGATGACATAGTCCAAGTTTTTTATTAAGGTTTGTCTGCTGTCTGCTTGTATGTCTGCTTGTATGAGGCAGTCGTCAAGGTAGGGGTATATTTGAATTCCCTGGAGTCTGCAGTGTGCCACTACTGATGCCAGGCATTTCGTGAACACTCTGGGTGCAGTAGATAAGCCAAACGGCAATGCTGAGAATTGATAGTGCTCTGTCCCTGCAAGAAATCTGAGGTATCTTCTGCAGCTTTGTCTGATTGGGACATGCAGGTATGCCTCCTTGAGGTCCAGAGTGACCAGCCAAGACCCCTTGCCCAGCATGGGAAGGAGTTGTGTAACGTCAGCATTTTGAACTTTGGCACAATGAGAAAGGTATTTAGAGTAGACAAGTCCAGTATAGGCCTCCATTTGTTTTCCTTTCTTGGAACAAGGAACAGTCTTGAATAGAATCCCTGGCCTTGTTCCTGGTGAGGTACATTTTCTATTGCTTTTATACTTAATAGCTTTGAAACTTGAATGAGTGCCTCTGCCCTTTGATGGTGTGGCAGGTTTGGCATGCCTTGTCTTGTAGGTAAAGTATGGAAGTGGAATCTGTAACCCTTGTCTATTAAATCCAGAATCCAGCTGTCCTTGGTTAAGATATGCCAGTTTTTTGAGAATAAGGATAATTTTCCGCCCAAGGGTGCTTCTCTCTGAGCCCTTGTAGGCGGTATGAAAGTCAAGTCATTGTGATTGTCCTTGTGGTGCAGCTGGACTGGCTGCAGCACTTCTTTGATTTGTAGGTTGCCATTGGCGTCCCCTGTAGGAGCCTCGGTATTGGCCTCGGCCTCGCCTGTTCTTTCCCCTTTGAAACTTGTCCGAGTCTGGGAAGGACCAATTCTTTGAAGGCCAGTTTCTACTGAATCTGGGTGGCTGAACCTGGAGGAAATCCTTGACCGTCTGTACTGACTTAGCTTTTTCCTCAATGGACTTCAACACATCTTGTGCATTAGTGCCAAAAAGCTTCTGTTTTTCCAGAGGTGCATCAAGTAACTTTACTTTGACATGGTCTGGCAGTGGCTGATCTTTTAACCAAGCATGTCTACGTATCACAGCCCCAGTCACAGCTGCCCTACATGAAGCTTCCAATGCATCATAACCACACTGAAGAAAATGATTGTTAACCTGCTGAGTGTTATGTATGTGATCCTGCAATGCCTTTCTGTCAATAGGTTCAGGAGAGGCTAACTTTTTCTGTAAATCATCCAGTAAAAAATCCTGGTACTGAAACATATGAAAAAGGCAGTTAAGAGACATCATGGCTAGGGTGGTAGAGGTATAAACTTTTTTACCCTATCTCTCCATAGACCTGGCTTCCCTATCCACTGGCAAAGGATTCTTGGCAGTGGAGGTAGCCACTCCCTTGGGACCCTGTGAAATAGTTTCTAAATCCACGGAGTGGGCCTTAAAGAGATGTTTGTGAGTGTCAGGGACTCTAATATCTGTCTGGCTTGACAGGAGCAGGGGGGAGAGAGTCAGGGTTAGCACTGGAATCGGAGAAGAGTCAGGGTTAGCACTGGAATCGGAGAAAACATCATCCAAAACATCCATCACAGGAGGAATAGCTAAAGGTCTGTGCTGGGGAAGCTTTAGGAAGGTACGGAGCCTTTTCCTGGAATCAGAGAATTCCTGACCCTGCCATTGGAAATGTTCCCTCATTGAGTACAGGACTTCACCAAAAGAGAAATCCTCTGGAGGAGAGGCAGAGGGAATTGATTCCTCAGCATCAGAGTCCTCATAGGCCTGGAAGGATTCTTCTTGAATATCTGAATGCTCAGAATCCCCAGAGGCCTCATCTGAAGAGAGGTTTTCAGTCTGCTCAGTTCTAGGCCTTTTCTCTGCAGGAGGCTGAGAACCTCTGTCTGGATGAGGCTGAGACCCCCTGATAAGGGAAATAAGGTCTGCAGCAAGAGACATAATCTGTTTATCAGAAGAGGGGGCCTGGACAGCAGGTTTAGGATGGGCCTTGGCCTGGCTGGCGGCCTTAGCATGTGCAAAGGCCTTGATGGACATAGATACAGGAGGCCTAGCAGCCCCACATGCAGGAGTGACCTTGTCCACCGGAATGGTGTCGAGTAAATCAAGAACTTCGGTATCCGGAGGAAAATCAACCACTGGCACCAGAGAGGTCTCCGGGACCTAAGAACTAGTTAACGCTGTGTCGTCAGCCTGGAGCGGCTGAATTACCGCTTCCGCAGGGACCGAAGCGCTAGCAGAGGGTCTAGGAGTAGTATCGGTAGAGGACGCAGGCCGAGGATGCCGGTCCCGGTCCTTCCATTTTTTGGAAGATTGAGCTGTCTGTTGATCCGACGGCATGATATACGCGAAGGATTCGCCGAAAAAGTCTTCAGCAAATTCTGCCTGGCGCCTGAGAGTGCGCTTATTAAAGCAAGCACAGGCAGCACAGGCCGAGACGTCGTGGTCTGGGCCCAGGCAAGGAAGACAGTAAGAATGGAAGTCCTTATGAGTAGTTTGTTTACCACAAGACAAACAATTATTAACTTTCTCAATTTGTTCTGACATCGGCTGAGGCAAGAAAAAATGTTCCCCAACGGGGTACTTAGCTTTAGATGACTTCGGTACTGAAAACACAGGAGCTGACCGACCGGCACTTGCGAACTGCTTCTGCTTCGGGCACCGCGCGGCAAGAAAGACTGAAGAAGATGGCGTTGGCCGATGCCTTTATACTCCAGCCATTGTGACGTCGGAGAGGAGGCGACCCCAGCCGACGCCGGACCCAGACTTTGGAATTCGGCCGACCGAGGGCTGCCTGAGGCAGGACAACCCATATGTTATGACTGCAGTTGCATTCTTGAAGGACATCTGGGAGATCTAGCTCCAACTTGGAACCTTAGTGGAGCTAGGAACCTTGGTAATTACCTTCCCATAACCCAGAAAAAATGATCAGTAGAGCGGGGACACTCACTTCTCAGCATCAGAGGTCCCTATGTCATGGCCCTAATAATTTTACTTCCTGGTCAGAAACAGACTCCACCAGCGATGCAACTGAAATCCAAACAAAAGAAAACTGAGAAATACTCAGATGAGCTGCCATGGAGGGGGTGGACAACAAGAAATAGGGTTCTCCTGCACTGTACTACTCACCTGCTTGACAAGGAGCTCCATGGTCAACTGTCTGACCTCAGCTTATTCAGAGTCTTGGCATGCCTTATAGTCTTTCTTAATAAACTGGGCAAATTTTTGCATTGGAGACTTTGAAAGACTGCGTTGTGTAAGTAGTTTTGTGCACCACAGTGCACATTCTTGACACTAGTTCTGTTAACTGTTAAATGGACTGGTACACAGACACACACTTCCTGTTTCCATAAATGGTACTGAACCTTTTATTTCTTGTACCCAAGAGTATCTGAACTATCAGCAAATTAAACACATTTCTGTGTTGCAGCCTTCTTCCCACTCAAGAGTCACCAAAAGTGTCTGTCCTTCAGTGAAATCTTTTCCCAACACACTGGATTACTCCAAGAGGTTAGTGAAAATGGACCCAACTCCAACGGACATACATAGTTATATACAGTGCAATGAGTGGAAATTTGGACTAGTGTTTACAATGTTGAAGAGAGGAACTTCAAGTAGGGCAGGGCACTGTTGTGTTTTTGATTCTAATGTTGTAGGTTTTGGGTATACCAAATGTTTCAGGATTATGGAGTGTGAAAGTGTGAGCACTCATGTTGGCAAGCTATGGTGACATTAAGGGCTAGTGTACAAAATAGTTTTGGTGTTCTGTGTGCATGGTTGTGTATGCCTCCCACTGCCTTGTGTAGTGGTACCATATGGGAAGGGTTTTTGTAAGAGTGAGGGTTAGCACAAAACAGTAAGGTGAAACAGGCTGGGGGCAAATCTTGACCCTAACCCAAACCCTTCAAGTTTACCTAACAAAACTCCTTTCATAATGCTACCACTATTCAGAAAAACCTGGTTTGACTCTAGGGGTAGGGTTTTAATTCACAGATTGTAAAAGGAACCTGTTTTCCTCTTACGAGCTTCTGTTTTTTTTTACTTTTTCAAATGCAGTCATCAATAAGCTTTTGCATTTTGATCAATATTTACACACACACACTCTCTCTCTCTCTCTCTATATATATATATATACACACATATATACATATATATATATATATATATATATATATATATACACACACACACACACATACATGTACACGCACACACTTCTCACCTGTTCTTGAACACTGTGTGCAAACACTCTATTATCCATGCACCAATTCTTAGATTATTAGTAGTAACAGTTTAACAATTTTGCAAATGTAATCTGCAGTCCTTATGTGCTGTTAGTTCTCTTAAGACTTTTGTAGACCTCTGAAACTTAAACACTACTTGCACTGATCATGCATTCTTCGCGCCAAAACATTGTGTGTGTATTTCTGTGACATACATACTAGATGTATATGTTCATGCTTACCAGTCATTAACTTTCTTTTCTTATAGTCATTAAGTTAATATCAGACCTTTGGCCGGCTAACATCTACCTGAAATCAGCTGGACGTATAAATGAATTTAAATTCACTTTTATCTGCTCTTTTGCATATAACACTGTATTTCATTTATTTATTTGTGTTTTTCACTGAATATTAACTCAACTGAAGTTGTGGTTGTCTCTCTACAGTTAATGTTGGTGGCTTTGAAATTGCCCAACCCCCTTGTAGATTTGTATTTGGATACTCCTTCTGGGCCCATCTCATTTGCTCACTCAACTGAGTGCATTGAGATCATATTCTGACTTCTGGCACTCCTACTGTGTACAAAGAGAACATTTGGGAAGGATAAAGTACAGTTTTGTACCTACCATAAATGTAGATGTTCGAGTGTTAATACAGCTGCAGTCATAACAGATGGGTTTTCCTGCCGTCAGGCGGGTCCTCGGTCGGCCGAATTCCAAAGTCTAGGTCCGGCGTCAGTTGTCGTCGCTTCTTCCCTGACGTCAGTGCAACAGGGGTATAAAAGAACCAGCCGACGCCATTTTCTTCAGTTTTTCTTGCCCCAGATGTCAGGTGCCCCCAGAAGGAAGGCAATACATAAATTTATGCAATAATGCAATGCAGTATAATCACAAAACAGTAGTTGCAAGCAAATACACCATAAAAGAATACCCCAATCAGGTTGTATGAGGAGGTGTTAGCCATTAGGCCTGTTCCAGAGGGGAAGGAGGGAGGGAAACTGGACTGCAGCTGTATTAGCACTCGAACATCTACATTTATGGTAGGTGCAAAACTGTACTATGTTCATCGTGCATACAGCTGCAGTCATAACAGATGGGTAGAATCCCAAAGCTAAAATAAGGGTGGTAGGCACTAGGTGGAACTAGGATGCCCTGCAAAACTGCAGTGGCAAAACCTGCTCTACATTTGGAGTATAAAGGCAGGTGATAGTGCTTGGAGAAGGTATGCACAGAACTCCAAGTGGCAGCTTCCAAAATATCTTTGGTAGGAACCCCCCTGAGGAAAGCTGCAGAGGTAGCTGTGGCCCTAGTGGAGTGAGACCTTATGCCTGCAGGTACAGTTTTACCATGAAGAGAGTAACAAAAGCGTATGCAGTGGGCTATCCACTTTGAGACTGTCTGTTTGGAAATAGGCTTCCCTTGAGCCCCTGTAGCATAGGACACAAAGAGTTGCTCAGATTTTCTGAAAGGCTCTGTTCTGTCCAAATAGCGTAGTTGCCTGTGAATGTCCAAAGAATGTAGTAGCCTCTCCCCTTTGTTTTGAGGATTGGGGTAAAAGGTAGGTAAGTGGATAGCCTGATTCAAGGCTACCCTGGATACTACCTTTGGCATAAAGGAAGGGTTGGTTCGTAAGGAAACTCTGTCCTGATGGAAAATGATGAAAGGTTGCACAGCCATGAGGGCTTGTAGTTCAGAAACCCTGCGAGCTGAGGTGATAGCCAGCAGGAAGGCTGGTTTCCAGGACAAATATTTTAGTTCTGATGAGGCAGCTGGCTCGAAAGGAGGCAAAGTCAGTTTCTCTAGAATGAAATTGAGATCCCAAGCAGGCACTGGTTGTTTCCTTGGGGGTTTAATATTCTTAGCCCCTCTGAGGAACTGTCTTAAGAGGGGGTGAGAGAATAAAGGAGGATCAGTGTTGTATTCTGCAGAAATGGCTGAGGCATGGATTTTGATGGAAGAGAATGAAAGTCCACTGCTTAGCATCTCAGCTAGGTACTGTAATATTTGAGGTAAATTCAATATCCCAGGGTTCTGGCCCTTTTTCTCATTCCAAGCACAAAACCGTTTCCATTTGGCGGAGTAGGCTTTTCTAGTAGAAGGTCTTCTGGCCTCCAAAATGACATCCTGTACCTCCTTGGAGAGTAGGGTCTGTTGTGATTTTAAGGAATCTTCCATGCGGCTAGATTGAGTGTTTTCAGCTGACTGTGAAGAGTTTTGAAGTTGTGCTGAGTCAGTAGAAGAGGCATTAGAGGCAGGATCCATGGTGGGGAATGCGTCAGGCTCCTCAGGAGTGGGTACCAGTGTTGCCTTGGCCAGTCTGGAGCGATGAGAATCATCTGTGGTCTGTCTGCTCTGGTTTTTAATAGAACTTTGGGGAGCAGAGGAAGAAGTGGAAAGGCATAGACTGTCATTGTTGTCCAACTGAAAGAGAGTGCGTCTACTTTCCAGGCCTGTGGATGAAAGGTCCTTGAGCAGAATTTTGCCAATTGGTGATTTCTGTGGGAGGCAAAGAGATCTATGTCTGGCCTTCCCCATGCTTGAATTATCTTTGAAAAAACTTGAGGATGCAACTTCCATTCGTGTGGATCTGTCATATTTCTGTTTAGGTTGTCTGCCAGCGTGTTTTCCTTGCCCGGCAGGAACTGTGCTTGAAGCTCGATTTGTAATTCTAGAGCCATGTTCCAAAGAGACATGGCTAGCCTGCATAGAGGTATGAATAAGTTCCTCCCTGTTTATGTACCACATTACTGTGGTGTTGTCTGTTCTTATCAATAGCTGGCCTGGATGCAGCAGGTCTTTGAAAGCTATAATAGCATTTATTACTGCTAGCATTTCCTTTTGATTGATGTGTAGGTGCTTTTCCTTTTGGTGCCATCTGCCCTGAATGCACCGATTTGTCATGTGCGCCCCCCAGGCATAATCCGAGGCGTCTGTTGTGATGATTTGGCTTGCTTGAGGCTTGCAGAATGGGAGACCTGTGTTTCTTTGGCATGCTTGAGCCCACCACAGAAATTCCTTTTGAAGACATGGAATAAGTGGTATTATTGTTTCCAAGCTGTGGCTGTGCTGAGACCATAGGTTTTTTAGGTACCATTGAAGTTTCCTCATATGCAGCTTTGCTCATGGGATTAGTAGGATGCAAGATGCCATGAATCCCAGAGCCTGCAGGATTTTTCTTGCAGTCAGCCTGGTGAAAATTGCCATTTTTCTGAAGTAATGAGTTAGTTGCCCTTGCTTCTCTGGCGTGAGGTAGGCCATCTGGGTGTTTGTATCCAAGTTGGCACCCAGGAAAATTATTGTTTGAGATGGTAGTAGCCTTGATTTCTTTTTGTTGACTGTGTATCCCAGGGAATTCAACAACCTTATTACAAAAGCCAGATGTTTCAGAAATATGTGCTTGCTGTCCGCTTGGATCAGGCAGTCCAGATATGGGTATATTTGTATCCCTTGTAGTCTGCAGTAGGCAATTACTGATGCCAGGCATTTCGTGAACACTCTGGGCGCAGTAGATAAGCCAAAGGGCAATGCAGAGAATTGATAATGTGTTGAACCTGCAAGAAATCTGAGGTATCAGGCAGTCCAGATATGGGTATATTTGTATCCCTTGTAGTCTGCAGTAGGCAATTACTGATGCCAGGCATTTCGTGAACACTCTGGGCGCAGTAGATAAGCCAAAGGGCAATGCAGAGAATTGATAATGTGTTGAACCTGCAAGAAATCTGAGGTATCAGGCAGTCCAGATATGGGTATATTTGTATCCCTTGTAGTCTGCAGTAGGCAATTACTGATGCCAGGCATTTCGTGAACACTCTGGGCGCAGTAGATAAGCCAAAGGGCAATGCAGAGAATTGATAATGTGTTGAACCTGCAAGAAATCTGAGGTATCTTCTGCAATCTTGTCTGATAGGGACATGCAGGTATGCCTCCTTGAGGTCCAATGTTACCAGCCAAGACTCCTTGCCCAGCATGGGAAGAAGCTGCTGTAATGTGAGCATCTTGAATTTTGGCACGAGTAAAAAAGTGTTTAGGATGGATAGGTCCAAAATAGGTCTCCAATCTTTGCCCTTCCTTGGTACCAGGAATAGTCTGGAATAAAAACCTTGACCCTGTTTTTGTGCAGGTACCTCTTGAATAGCTTTCATGTCCATGAGATCTGAAATTTGTTTTTATGCCTCTGCCCTTTGATTGTGTGGCAGGTTTGGCATGCCTCTCATTTTGGAAGGGTGTGAAAGTGGAATCTGTAGCCTCTGTCGATAATGTCCAGGATCCATTTGTCTTTTGTGACAATATGCCAATTTTTTTGAAAATAGTGCCAGTTTCCCGCCTAAAGGTGCTGCCATTTGAGCCTTGCTTGGCATGCAAAGGGGAAAGTAATTGGTTCTGCTTTCTGAATGGCTGTGAACTATCCTCACTACCTCTTTGGGTAGGTGCTTGCCATTGTCTGCCTCTAAACGATCCTTGAGATTGCCCTCTACCCCTTGGGCGCCTGTATCTACCTCTTTGGGGTCTGTCAGTGGCTGGAAAGGACCAATTTTTTGAAGGCCAATTTCTACTGAAACGTGGGGGTTGTACCTGTAGGAAATCTTTCACTGTTGCATTGATTTTGCCTTTTCCTCCATTTTCTTTAATACCTCCTCAGCTTTAACACCAAACAATACATCTTTTTGCAGAGGTGCATCCAGTAATTTAGCTTTGACATGATCTGGTAAGGTTTGCTCTTTAAGCCAAGCATGTCTACGTATGACTGATGCTGTAACAGCAGCTCTACATGAGGCTTCTAAAGCATCAAAACCACATCGCAAGGTATGTTTACCTACTTGCTCTGCACTATGTATCAAATCCTGCAACTCCTTCAAATCTGGTTTTTCAGGTTGTGACATTTTGTTTCTCAACTGTGATAACAGAAACTGTTGGTACTTTAACATATGGAACTGGCAGTTTAATGCCCTCATGGATAAGGTGGCCGAGGTGTATACCTTTTCCCCCCACCTTTCTAAAGCTCTGGAATCCCTCTCTGAAGGTAATGGATTGTTAGCAGTGGAGGCCTTAATTCCCTTGGGGCCCTGTGAGATAGTTTCTGGGTGAGCCACATGGCTTTTGTATAGGAACTGGTGTGAGTCAGGAACCCGGTAATACCTGTCAGGCTTGACTGGGGCTGGAGGCAAAGAATCTGGGTTGAGGCAGGACTCCTAATACACATCATCAAGGATATCTAAGACAGGAGGTATAGCCAGAGGCCTGTGCTGAGATAGCAAGAGGAAATCCGTAAGCCTTTTCTTGGAGTCTGAGTACTCTTGGCCTTCCCAATGGAAGTGTTCCCTCAAGGTATGCAAGGTTTCCCCAAAAGAGTAATCCTCAGGGGGGGAGACAGAAGGAATGGACTCCTCTGCATCTGAATCTTCAAAAGGGGAGTATGAATGTTCCTGGTCATAAGAACGTTCTGAAATAATGGAAGCCTGGTCCGAGGAGGGGGATTCTTCCTCCACTCTGGGCCTTTTTTCCGGGGGGGGGGGTTTGAGAACCCCTGATAAGAGTAATTAAGTCCTCAGCCATTTTGAGCATCTGCTTTTTAGGCATGGGGCCTTGAGAAGGGCCTTGTGGGGTTTGTTTTTTAGAATGCATGGCTGTCTTAGACTTAGTGAAAGCCTTGATGGAAAAAGAAGAGGAAGGCCTGAAGACACCTTGAGAGGAGGCAGACCTGTTTAAACTCTGAGTTTCACCGCCAAGAGTGGCTTCGGTATCTGTAGTCGGAGTGTGGGCCGAAGAGCCTGCGACCTCGGGTACAGAAGACACCGCCAATGAAGTGTCATCGGTAGTCAGGGGCTGCGTAGGTGCCTCACTGAGAACCGGACCACCTGTAGTCGGCTTTGGCGTGGTATCAGTAGAGGCCGCGGACCTTGTGTGTCGGTCCTTATCTTTGCGTTTTTTAGTCAAAACTGGAGTCGGAGTATCCGACGACATTATGTAGTTAAATTTTTTGCCAAAAAAGTGCTGGGCGAACTCCGCCCGACGCTTAATGGTGCGTTTGTTGAATGTAGCACAAAAACGACAGGCTGAGACGTAGTGGTCTGGGCCTAAGCAAGGAATGCAGAGGGAATGAAAATCCTTATGCGGTATTTGCTTCCCACATGAAATACAATTATTAACTTTGATATCGGTCTGAGGCAAGAAAAGTTTCCCCAACGGGGTACTTAGCTTTCAAGAAGACTTTGGTTGTAGATATTCGTAATCTCAGGAGCTGGCGGACCGGCACTTGCGAACTGCTTCTGCTTCGGGCACCGCGCGACAAGAAAGACTGAAGAAAATGGCACTGGCTGGTTCTTTTATACTCCTGTCGCACTGATGTCAGGGAAGAAGCGATGACAACCGATGCCGGGCCTAGACTTTGGAATTCGGCCGACCGAGGACCAGCCTGACGGCAGGAAAACCCCTCTGTTATGACTGCACCTGTATGCACGATGAACATCCCCTGCAGGCTCTTAATCCTGCTCTGTTCCTTCCCTCAAAAAAAAAAAAAAAAAAAAAAAGATATATATATATATATATATATATATATATATATATATATATATACACACACATACATACACACATCTTATTCATCTGCTCTTACTGTAACTGTCTTAGCTGCTCTTCTGCGTGCTATCTGTTCAGTCGCTTACTCTGCACTTACTACTGCTTGTTAGTAGCCTTCTAATTTACTGCCTTCTGCACTTGTTTTTTAGTGATTTGTTAATTTAGTTGCATTTACTTGAACTGTATTTGCCATAGTGTTGCTACACGCTTGGGTGTGCTGGCCTGCACTACAATTTGAATTGTATTTACTGCTGTTTTAGCTGCTTTTCTGTAAAGAAAAAAAAAAAATTCTAAGCTTGTTTCCTGCCTTTCCTGTAACTAGAAAAAGTCCAGATGCAGACTTGCTGTATTCAGGACTGTTGGTAAGCTTCTGAGCCCCCCAAGCCTTTCTTTGTTGGAGGGAAGCCTTCTAGCTTATCAGTGGGAGTGGTAAGCACTAGGTAGCCTATCTACCTCGGGAAGAGTGGGTTTTGGCAATGAAATTGTAGTTCATTGGCCATTTGGGCAGTTCTTCCATCGCTTTCTACTTTCTGGTTAAAAGCCTGTTTTGCATTTGGTCCCCACCTTTCCTATAACTAGTGTAATCCAGGTACAGATTTGCTGTATCCAGGACTGTTGGTAAGCTTCTAAGCCCCCCCTGTGTTGGAGAGAAGCCTTCTAGCTTATCAGTGGGAGTGGTAAGCACTAGGTAACCTATCTACCACAGGAGGAGTGGTTTCTGGCCCAGAAATTATAGTTTATTGGCTGTTTGGGAAGCTTTTCCATTTCTTTCAACCTTCTGATTTAAAAGCCTGTGTTTGCGCTTGTTTCCTGCCTTTCCTGTTACTAGTCTAGTCCAGGTACAGATATGCTGTATCCAGGACTTTTGTAAGCTTCTGAGCCCCCCCCCCCCAAGCCTTTCCGTGTTGGAGGGAAGCCTTCTAGCTTATCAGTGTGAGTGGTAAGCATCAGGTAGCCTATCAATCACAAGAGGAGTGGTCCCTGGCCCAGACATTGTAGCTATTGGCTGTTTGAGAGCAGTTGTGTTCCATCTCTTTCAACTTTCTGGTTTGAAAGCTGCACTTGTGCCCGTTTCCTGCCTTTCCTATAACTAGCCTAGTCCAGTTACAGAGTTGCTCTATCCAGGATTATTAGTAAGCTTCTGAGCCCCCAAGCCTTTCTGTGTTGGAGGAAAGCCTTCTAGCTTATCAGTGGGAGTGGTAAAGCACTAGGTAGCCTATTTTCCATGGGAAGAGTGAGTTTTGGCCCAGAAATTGTAGTTTATTTGGCCATTTGGGCAGTTTTCCATCTCTTTCAACTTGCTGGCTTAAAAGCCTACATCTGTACTTGTTTCCCGCCTTTCCTGTAACTAGTCTAGTCCAGGTACAGATTTGCTGTATTCCAGGACTCTTTGTAAGCTTCTGAGACCCCCAAGCCTTTCTGTGTTGGAGGGAAACCTTCTAGCTTATCAGTGGGAGTGGTAAGCATTAGGTAGCCTATCTACCACAAGAGGAGTGGTTCCTGGCTCAGAAATTGTAGCTATTGGCCATTTGGGCAGTTTTTTCCCCCCATCTCTTTCAACGTTCTGGTTTAAAAGCTGCACTTGTGCTTGTTTCCCACCTTCCCTGTAACTAGCCTAGTCCAGATACAGAGTTTCTGTATCCAGGACTGTTGGTAAGCATCTGAGCCCCACAAGCCTTTCTGTGTTGGAGGAAAGCCTTTAGCTTATCAGTGGGAGTGGTGAGCACTAGGTAGCCTGTCTACCATGAGAGAGGAGAGATCTCAGCCCAGAAATTGTAGTTTATTGACCATTTGGACAGTTTGTCCGTCTCTTTCAACTTTCTGGTTTAAAAGACCACAGCTGCACTTGTTTTCCATCTTTCCTGTAACTAACCTACTGGGTAGCACAAGAAAGCCTTAAACTGATACAACCCTTCTAGCTTAGGAAAGAGACTTTGGAGTGATTAAGTATCAGTTTTCTGTACTTTCTTGCTGTACTTAACTGTTTTCTGCCTAAACGCAGATTTTCCAGCATTTATTGTGACTTAAAAGCTTGTTTTTTTCACATATTGTACGTATTTGACTGCCTGCACTTTTAAAAAGTTGTTTTTTGTTTAAATAATTTAACTGTTGAAGGCTACACACTAAAGTGTGATGGCCTTTTCTAATCATTTGTAGTCATTTAAAGCGGTTTTAAGTGTATTTATTTACAGGCTAGTGCTGAATTCAGGGCTGTGATACTAGTTTCTGAGTTGCCCATACCTTATTTGGATAGAAGGAAGTTTCTCTGTTCACCTGTGAGAGAGGGGAGCTTTGAGCAACCTATCTGTCCCTGGATGAGTGGTTCCAGCCCAGAAGTTAGTATGTTTATTGGCCATTTTGGGCTAATTTCTCTCTCTTCATTTCCCTACTATAAAAACCGTGTTTGCACGGTTTTGTGTACCGGGCAGTGCCGGGAAGCTACGGTTAAATTATTCCCGGTTCCACTAAGTCTCCTCTTCAGTTTCTCCCTTGAAACTAGTCTAACTCTCAACCAAAGCACTCATAAAGCATCTTACATAATATACCCTGACACTGACTGCCCAGCAACACAAGGCTCTTTATTCACCCCTCACCAACCAAACGACTAAGCAGCTCACCCTACTATTCAGGTATGACCAAAGGGCAACTTCAGGTGCACTCTCCAGTCCAGCTGGTGAATCTGGGTATCCTGAGGCAATGTTACAACTGCCTCACGTACACAGACAACCCTCTCCTTCTACCACAAAACACTAACATATGCGAGAGATGCAATTATACAGCCAAAGTGGAAGCTAAGCTGTCTCCACCCAAGACTGGAACAGACAGTCAAGAGGAGAAGGTTAACACTGGTACCACAACTCCAGCTGCACACAAACCTACTAAAACAGCACTGGCAAAAAATACACATAAATACACAAAATCATACTCGGAGGCTCTAAATAAAAACCTGCAAAAGTATCAGAGACCTCCAAAGCAGACACCCAAACAACCTGCACTTCCCCGTCACAAACCAGACAACACATAAAACACAAAATCAGTGTGCCGCACAATCACAGCCCTTAAGGTGAAATAACATACACAACACACTACTAATAGGTGACTCTATAGTCAGGCACACTGATGTCCCACGTCTCTGTCATTGTTCATGTTGGTGTGAATGACCTGAGACGTACCTCCCTGGACAACATGAAGAGAGACATGGAAGAGCTCTCTGATCATGTAGCACAGGCTGGTATGACCCAGACCCTGAGTAGCATCCTGCCCTCACCAAGAATGATACCTCAGTATATAGAAAAAATGATCAATTTCAACAATTGGCTAAGCTTCTGGTGTCATTCAAAGGGGATCCAGTGTCTGTCAGCCTGGGACGACATGCTCGACAAGCCACGTTGCTTCACAAGAGATGGCTTGCACCTGTCACCCCAAGGCTTTCGAATACTGGCCAATGCTCTTGCTGCCCCCATAGTGCCTTTTTTAGGCAAGGCTCAAAAGTCAAACCCACCTCCGTAAACAACAAAATTAACAAAAAACTGAGGGTTATGCTACTCAATGCCAGGAGTTTAAATCTCAAAATGCACACGCTCTAAGCATTCCTCAGTATGGAGAACGTTGACATCTGTGCAGTAACTGAAACCTGGTTCAAAGCTCCAGAGAGCACCCCAGCACTACCGGGCTACAACTCATACCACAAGTTTCAGCCACAGAACATGTACTGAAACACAAAAGGAGGGGGTATATCCATATTCATCAAGGATACCTACACACCTCCAGGTTAGTGGCGCAGCATGATACCTCTAAAATCATCCATGTGCAACTAACATCGGTCAAATCTGCAATGCAAATTGTGGCCTGCTACAGATCACCCTCCATGACCCAGAACCACCATTCCACCTTTCTGGAGATGCTGGAAAACACGAAGGTCCTACCAAACACCCTGATATTGGGCAATTTCAATTACCCTACCATTCACTGGGAAAACTACTCAAGTACAAATTCCCAGGCCCAGCGCTTCCTGGAATTCATCAACTCAAATGCCCTGGATCAGCAGGTAAACTACCCTACCAGAGGTGAAAACATATTGGACCTGGTCATCACCCACATGGGCGAGAGATGTTCCACACCGGAGGTCAACCCGTCACTGGTTAGATCAGACCATAAACTAATCACTCTGGATGTCCACACCCCACCACCACCCCCAACTAAGGAAACCACAGTAAAAAAACTTTTCTACAGCAAACTTCACCTTAAGACAGAGGTGGTAAGTTTCACAGCCCCCAAACTAAAGGATAACGCTGCCCAAGATGCAGAAACCTTTACAAATGCACTCTGAGCACCTACAAGGATGCATGGATCGTGCCATCCCTAGCTAAACCAAGATTCACTCCTCTAAGAGAGGGAAACCAGTTTGGTGGACCCCTGCAATAAACAGGCTATACAATAGGAGGAGGAAACTATTTCAGAAAAAAAGCAAATCGCAAGAAGGAAAGACATCCCTGATCAGTATCAGTAAGAAACTGACGTCCCTTATGAAATCATCCAAGGCTAACTTCGAAAGAAAAATAGCCAAGGACTCAAAAGATAACCACAAAGCCTTCTTTAGCTATGTTAAGAATCTAAGTGGCAACTCGCAGGTATGCACTAAACTAGTGCATAATAGCACAAAATATACTGGACCTACTGATATTGCCAACATCCTGGCAGATAGATTCAGTGCAAACTTCACCCCCCCCCTCACCTCCAAAAGGGCCCACAACAATACCGGAAAAGTGTAGTGTCCCAAAAATCAGACGCACAGGTGAAAACAGCCCTTTCAAAAGCCAAAAACACAACGTCAATGGGACCAGATGGTGTCCTAAGCTGCGTCTTGCACGAACTACAGTACGAACTAACTCCCCACCTAAACACGCTGTTCAACCTCAGCCTCTCCACAGGCTACGTGCCCATAGAATGGCGCACAGCAATGGTTATTCCTCTCCACAAAGGAGGGGCCACAACTGACCCTGGTAATGATCGCCCTATAAGCCCGACTAGCCTGGTCTGCAAGGCTATGGAGTGCATCATCATGGAACTCATTAACAAAGACATTGGGAACCTCCAAACACTTGACCCGACCCAGTTCGGCTTTAAGGGCAGATCATGCCTACTAAACCTGGTTGACTTCGAGACAGTCACCAAGGTCATAGATGAGGGGAAAGGTGGTTCACACAGCCTAGCTTGACCTTGCCAAGGCTTTTGACACCATTCCCCACTTGGGTATTACAGAAAACTGACCAGCCTGGACATAAACCCCTATGTCACGAGATGGGTTGCCAACTGGCTTAAAGACAGAACTCACACAGTAAGAACAGCGGGCTCCAGGTCCGACTTTAAACCAGTGACAAGTGGTGTCCCGCAAGGCTCGGTCCTGGGACTCCTACTGTTCGGCACATACTTCTCAGAAGTACAGGCAAACAGGAGGACTATGGCTAACCAAGTTCGCCGATGACTGCAAACTGGGAGCCATAATTGACTCTCTGGCTGACACGGACATCCTCCAAAAGGGCCTTACTGAGATTGGACACCTGGTGTCAAAGTCATGGCCTCAAGCTAAATGCCAAAAAATGCATAGTCATCCCGTTTGGGGAAAAACAAAACACCCACGGAGTACCACATAGGTGGTAGCCCCCTTAATACAGAAGAAGTAATAAGAGATCTGGGGACCCAGGTAGATAGTAATCTCTCCTTCGACAATCATATTGCCAAAGTAGTTAGGAAATCCTTCTATGTAGCCCATCTAATTACTAAAGGGTTCGCATCTAGAAATAAAGAGATTATCCCCTCTACTCATCACTCAGACCCATCATTGAGTACAATGCCCCATTTGGGATGTACCTCACAAGACACTTCATACAGCTGGAAAGACCACAAAAGTACCTCACCAAGATGATTACTGGTCTCAAACATATGTCCTATGCAGCCCGACTGAAAAAACTCTGGCTGTACTCAGTGGCATATCGCTAACTCAGAGGTGATCTCTGCCTGACTTACAAAGCAATGTCCAACTCAGAACAGATGGACATGCTCCACCTAAAGAAATCCAAGTCACTGCAACCCACGCGCTCTAGTGAGCCAAACCTCACCACAACAATAAATAAAAAGTACAGTTGTGTGCACTTACCATAAATGTAGATGTTTGAGTGTATTTACTGTTGCAGTCATTACATTTGGGTAATCTGCTGGCAGGTTGCCCTCAGTCGGCCTGAATAACTAAGTCTTGGGTCCTGCGTCGGTTGCTGTCTCCTCTTCCATGACGTCAGGGGTATAAAACATGCAGCCCACGCCATTTTATTTAGTTTTTCTTGCCCCAGATGTCAGGTGCCCTCCAAATGGGGAGCAAAAAAAATATATATATATAAATAAACAGCAATATATGCAAATGCACTTTTAGCAACATAAACTTTACCTTCATCTAAAAGCAAATACACCACAAAGGCTTTAGAATATAGTGAAGGAAAGAGAAATTATAGAAAAGAGGGATGGCGGGTGGGTAACCCGGACTGCAACGGTGAATACACTCGAACATCTACATTTATGGTAAGTGTACACAATTGTACTATGTTCTTCGTGTTTCACTGTTGCAGTCATTACATTTGGGTAGAATCCCAAAGCTATGGATGGGAGGATGGAACTAAATAGCATTAGGTGCGGCTATAAGGCCCTGCAGAACTGCAGTGGCAAAGCCTGCCCTGGATTTGGAGAAGAGAGGCAAATGATAATACTTTGTGAAGGTATGAACAGAACTCCAAGTAGCAGCTTCTAGAATGTCTTTGGTTGGAACTACTCTGAGAAAGGCTGCTGAGGTAGAAGCAGCCCTTGTGGAATGTGACCTGATTCCCTTGGGTACAGGTTTACCATGGTGCAAGTAGCAGAAACAAATGCAGCGGCTAATCCACTTAGAAATAGCATGCTTTGATATAGCCTTCCCCTCTGATCCTGAAGCAAATGCCACCAGTAGTTGCTCAGACTTTCTTAGACATGTGGTCCTGTTTAAGTAGAATCTTAGTTGTCTGTGTACGTCCAATGAATGCAGAATCCGCTCCCCCATGTTCTGCGGATTTGGGAAAAATGTTGGCAGGTGAATAGTTTGGTTAAGAGCCACACTGGATACCATCTTGGGCATAAAGGAAGGATTGGTCCTGAGGGACACCCTGTCTGGGTAAAATGTAATAAAAGGCTCCACAGCCATGAGAGCCTGTAGTTCTGAAACCATTCTTGCTGAAGTGATTGCAAAAAGGAAAGCTGTTTTCTGGTTCAAAAGGAAGCAGGGTGAGTTTTTCCAGCACAAAATTGAGGTCCCATGCAGGAGTTGGTGATCTTCTGGGAGGCCTTAAATTTTTGGCCCCTCTAAGATACTGTTTTAGCAGAGGATGAGAAAAGATGGGAGGCTCCGTGCTGTAATGAGCCGAGATGGCAGAGGCATGGATGTTTATTGAAGAAAAAGATAGGCCCTTGTCAAGCATCTCAGCCAAGTATTGTAAAATCTGAGGGATATTTGGTTTTGCTGTGTCCGTTCCTTGCGCATGGTTCCAAGCACAGACTCTCTTCCATTTATCAGCATAAGATTTTCTAGTACTAGGCCTTCTGGCTTCCAAAAGGACATCCATCACAGATTTACTGAGATGTGTTGTTTGAATAATTAAATGATCCGCCATGCTGCAAGGTTCAGAGTTTGGAGCTGAGTGTGCAGAATTTGATTGTTCTGCTGAGACAGTAGAGGAGGTATTTGAGGCAAGTACCAAGGAGGGAGTTGAGACATATTCCTTAGAATTGGATACCAGTGCTGGCAAGGCCAGTACGGAGCAATTAGGATCATTTTTGTTTTTTCCGGTCTGACCTTTAGTAAGACCTTGGAGAGAAGAGGAAGGGGGGGAAAGGCATAGACTAATAGGTTTTCCAACTGAAGCATAGGACATCCACTTTCCATGCTTGTCTGTGATAAGTCCTTGTGCAGAATTTGTTCAGTTGATAATTTTGGGGAGAGGCAAATAGATCTACGTCTGGGCTCCCCCATTTCTCTGCTACCATGCTGAAGATTTGTGGGTCCAGTTTCCACTCGTGAGGGTCCATAAGATTTCTGCTTAGGTCGTCTGTCAGAGTAATTTGTTTTCCTGGCAGGAATTGAGCTTGAAGATGTTCTTTTTAAGTCAAGGCTGTGTTCCACAATACCATGACTAGTCTGCAAAGGGAGTAGAAATGTGTACCCCCCCCTGCTTGTTTATGTACCACATAACCATGGTGTTGTCCATCCTTATGAGTAGTTGTCCTGGATGAAGTAAGTCCTTGAAGGCTGTCAGAGCATTCTGAACATCTCTTTCTGGTTGATATGCAGATGCATTTTCTTTGGGCTCCATATGCCCTGAATGCATCTCCCCGCCAGGAGGCTCCCAAGCATAGTCTGATGCGTCTGTAGTTAGGGTTTGGGTGGCAGGGGGTAGAGTGAATGACAGTCCCTTGTTTTGGTGACATGTCTCTGCACACCAAAGAAACTCCTGTTGTAGGCAGGGAATGAGAGGAATCGTTTCCAAACTGTGACAATAATGACCCCATAAACATTTTAGGTACCACTGAAGTTTCCTCATATGCAGTCTTGCATATGGAATTAGTAGAATGCAGGATGCCATGAACCCAAAGGCCTGCAGAATTTGTCTTGCAAATAACTGGGTTTTTGTTGCCATCTGTTTGAAGTATGTTGTCAGTTGCCTTTGTTTGTCTGGCGTAAGATAAGCCAACTGGGCAGTTGTATTCAAGTTTGCACACAGGAATGTAATTTTTTGAGAGGGTACCAGTTGTGATTTATTTTCGTTTATTGTGTACTCTAGGCATGTTAGAAGCCTTTTTACAAACGCCATATGTTGAAGAAGAATGTCCTTGTTCTCTGCTTGAATGAGACAGTCGTCCAGGTACGGATAAATTTGTATGCTTGTCTGCAAAATGCAATTACTGGTGCCAGGCATTTTGTAAGTACCCTGGGCGCAGTAGATAAGCCAAAGGGAGTGCAGAGAATTGGTAATGCAAAAAAACATGCCTTGAAGCGGAGGTATCTTCTGCACGATTCCCTTACTGGGCTATGTAGGTATGCCTCTTAAGTCTAGAGTCACTAACCAAGAGTTCCTGCCCAGCATAGACAGTAGCTGTTGTAAAGTCAACATTTTGAATTTTGGAATGTCCAGGAATGTGTTCAAAGTCGATAAGTCCAGTATTGGACGCCAGACATGGTCTTTTCTGGGTACCAGGAACAGTCTTGAATAAAAACCTTGCCCTTTTTCCTGTTCTGGTACTGGCTGAATAGCCCCCATATCCATGAGGGACGTAACTTGTTTCTGAGCCTCTGCCTACTGATTTTGTGGCAGATGTGACCAACCGTTTGGAAATGGCAAAGTATGGAAATGAAATCTGTACCCCTGGGATACTATGTTTAACACCCATTTGTCCTGGGTAATTAACTGCCAATTTTGAGCATGAAATGCTAATTTTCCCTCCAAGGGGGCTGCCAAAAGATAAGTGCTTGGTGAAGGTAGATGGAAGTCATTGAGACTGCTTACTGTAGGGCTGTTTCCTCCAGATCTGGAGGTGGAGGCATCCCACTGCTTTGACCTGTAAGAACCCTGTGATTGGTATCTAGAGCCTTTTGAACGCCTGGATTTGCCTTGAGAGGCTCTGTTGGACACAGGAAAGAATCAATTTTTAGTAGGCCAATGCCTACTGAACCTGGGTGGCTGCACTTGTAAGAAATTGTTTACAGTTTGCATAGATTTAGCTTTGTCTTCCATTTTCTTTAAAACCTCTTCTGCCTTATTACCAAAGAGAGTATCATGCTGTAAAGGGGCATCCAACAATTTAGCTTTAACATGATCAGGCAGATTTTGCTCCTTGAGCCAGGCATGCCTTCTAATCACAGATCCAGTTACTGCGGCCCTGCAAAAGGCCTCCAAGGAATAAAAACCACATTACAAAGTATGCTTTCCAACCTGTTCTGCTGCATGCAATAATTCCTATAATCCTTTATTTTCCACACCATCAGAAATCAACATAATTTCCTGTTTCAATAAGCCCATAACATGCTGTTGATATTTAAGCATATGAAACTGGCAGTTTAAGGCCCTAATTGCCAAGGTTGCAGACGTAGAAACCTTCTTTCCCCATCTATCCAGCGTCCTGGAATCTCTATCAGAGGGGGGTAGGATTTTTGGCTGTAGAGGCCTTTATACCTTTGGGACCCTGTGAGATAGTCTCAGGGTCAGCAGCAGGATTTTTGAATAGAAATTTGTGGGAGTCAGGAACCCTGTAATATCTGTCTGGCTTACTAGGAGCTGGAAACTAGGGAATCAGGAGCCATGATTGATTCCGAAAACACATCAACGATGTCTAATACAGGAGGAATAGCCAAAGGCCTATTCTGAGGAAGAAGAAGGAAATCCCTAAGCTTTTTTTTTGATTCAGAGAAAACTTGACTCTCTCAATGAAAATGTTCCCTTAGAGTATACAAGGTTTCTCCAAAAGAATAATCCTCAGGAGGAGATGCAGATGGGATGGATTCTTCTGCATCTGAATCCTCATAGGGTGGTATAGAAAATTCCTGATCAGAAGAGGAGGAATCAGAAGAAATGGAAACCTGATCTGAAGATTCATAATCAGTGTCTTGCGTAGGCCTCTTAGCCGGGGGGGGGCGTTGGGAACCCCTTATCAAGGTAATTCAGTCCTCAGCCATTTTGATCATTTGTTTTTTAGGCATAGAACTGCGGTGGTGGTGCTGCAGTAGTGTTGCCGCCTCACAGTAAGACGTTGTCCTGTTCGATTCTCAGCTAGAGCATCATCTTCTGTGTGGAGACATGCATGAATGGGCGTACCTTCTTTGAAGGCTGTGCGTCAGGGCTGGCAACTCTGCACGTAAAAATCTAATGCCAATCATTAGCAGACCGGAGTTCCACTGTGGCGACCCCTAACCAGGAAAAGCTGAAAGACACAACAAGGGGTCCGAGCATGTGGCTCATGCTTCGGATTTCAAGACTTAAGAAGATGTTTTTGATCTTGTTTTTGAAGCTGGCATCGGTTTTATATAAAAATGTTGAGTCCTGAAAACACCCTCAGAAGCCAGTGCCTGCTCAGTGGCTTCGGACCCATCCAAGGGAGAGATAATCCATGGGTTCAATACTCTGAGAATTCCGCAGCATACCGGACTCCGCATGGGTCTTGGTAGAGGCCTGCGACTGAAAAGTAGCGGGTATTAGGGGCTGCGAAAGCGCCTGAGTACCGGCGAACCGGCGACTGGCTTAGGAGAAGCTTTGTCGTCGGTCTTGGACCTTGACGGTCTGTCTTTCTTTACGTTTTTTGTGAACTCCGGTAGTCGGATTGCTAACAGACGACATTTCAGGATAATTAAATCTGGATCCAAAATATTCTGAAGCAAAAATATACTGACGCTTAACAGTGCGTTGGTTAAATCTAGCACAAAACCGAAAGCAAGGCACGTTATGATCTGGGCCTAGGCAAGGAATACAGTACAAATGAAAATCCTTATGAGGTATTTGCTTCCCACAAGTAATGCAATTGTTAACTTTTACTGACATCGATGAGGAGCAAGAAAAAGTTTCCCCCAACGGGGTACCTAGCTTTAGTTGAAGACTTCGGTTCTGAAACTTGAATGCAAAAATTTCAGGAGTCAGCCGACCGCCGCTTGCGAACTGCTTCGGGCACTGCGCAGCAAGAAAGACTGAATAAAATGGCGTTGGCTGCTTGTTTTATACCCCTGATGACCTGACGTCATGGAAGAGGAGACGGCAACCAATGCAGGACCCAAGACTTTGTTATTCAGGCCGACTGAGGGCAACCTGCCAGCAGATTACCCAAATGTAATGACTGCAACAGTGAAACACGAAGAACATCATGCTGGACGGCTAGATTCCTGTCACAGAGACTCCCCATGCTTTGGAATAAATTTCCAAATTACATCAGGCAGAGCCCCTCACTAACACTCTTCAAGAGAAACCTTGACGAGTGGATGGGTAACAGAAAATACACCCCTGGGATCACTTCATTGGCTCTGCTTGACAGAGGATCAGTTAATTAATCAATGGGGCAGAGAAAGCTGACACACTACGGCTAGACTTATAAATGCCCTCGGGCAGATAGCCTAGTATCTACCTATGAAACCTTTCATTCTTTTTCCAATAACCTTCTTAAATCCAGTGGAGAGTTGCACACATGCTGCAGACTGTCTCTAGCACTCAATGGCTGCAAGACATAGAAGCTCATCTTGAACACAGCACCAACCTGCTGCAGGACACGTACGAACATCTATGGGCAACTGGAGTGACACTGTTTTCAAATGTAGTTTACTAATTTATTTCAGCTACTGGCCATGGTAGTGTGTTAGTTGCATCTTCCTCAGTTGTTGCTAAATGACACTTAAGCAAGGATCTCAGCCCTATGTTCTCAAATAACCATCACAAGCAATGCTGTATTAAATTTGTATTTACTATACATATACAAGGCGCATATTATTGCCTCAGTTCATACTCATCTGAGTCATACTGTACTCTGTTTCACAATGTCTCAAGAGATGTAACTTGTGATCTGACATCATACAGTTTAAATGTTTCTGTAGCTTTTCTCAGAGGACTTCAGTGAAAACCAGAATCAGGTTGCCATTTCTTGTCAACAAATTTAAGTAAGCAATTTCATGATAAAAATGAGCAACAGTATACCTGCAGACATAGGAGCTGTATGAACCAGTTGTGTGTGTCGGTGTGTGTGTATAAATATACAAACAGGGTGTACTCAAACTCAGCCCACTACAAAAACTTTATAATAAATTACATTCTGACATCTAAATTCAAACCCTCTTAATGGCAATCCAGGGAGTAGAATTGCTTATGGAAAACAGTGTTACATTTAGCTCCCTACCCAGTGTCAGGGCTTTGCCAGCACTTTCTGCACCTTTTAGATAAGCTTGGTCCCTAGTTTCACCACTAATGACAGACCAGTGCAAACCTGCCTGCTAAAGCACTTGAATAAAACCCTCTTTTTAAAAACACATTTTTCCCCCAATTCAGTGCCACCTGACAAACCCATGCTAATCATATGCATCAAATTAGGCTTCAAATTAGGTTTCAGCATGAGACTATTTTCACAAGTTCTCTTTAATGAAATTTGGAAGGTGTTCACATCTTCTCAATCTTAAAAGCTGTACATACAATTAATGTAACCATCAAGGTATACAAAAGCAGTAGGGTAAACTAACTCCATGAAAACACCTGGGGAAAATTGCACACAGAATTACGCATTTACAGACATTTTAAATGCTGCAATATAGTTTCTGACAAATTGCTCCAATTAAGAATATTTGTTTCTCTTATTTAGCTGTCTCCTAACCAACCTAAGGAGTAGGGCTAGGCCATGTCAAGAAAAAAAACAAAAAAGAAAAAAAAAAGAAATTAAAAAAAAAAAAAAAAAAAAAAAAGGAAAACATTCACACACACCACAGATCACTTAATACAATCTCACTTTTTATTAATGCACATACATGGAACTAAAAAAATAAAATAAAAAAAATGAAAATCATAACTTACAAAAATAGATTAAAGAAAAAATTTGAAATAAATACATTCAGTGAAATTTGCATACATGTTTACAAATACTGTAAAAAGGTGATTTTTCTGCATGTTTATAAGAATTAAAACATTACTCATGATGAAGGCAAAGTTTTTTAGCCAAAAATCACCATTTTAATTTTCTTAGTTCGACTCTTTCTTCCGATTTTAGGGTTTCCCAGGGCACTGTATTAATCTGACTAAATCTATAAAGAAAGCAATAGCAGCTGAAGAGGGCAGCATTGGCGGTAGCAGCAGCTAGCAGCAGTCTGTCATTAGCAAACACTGACAACTGACTCCCCTACCCACTTTTTCTTTGCTATGTGCTACCCACTTTTTCTTTGCTGTGTGTACTGAAGCCATCTGAACAAGTTTGGCACCTACCATTCTCTGTTACAATGCTTTGCTATCCTTATGTGTAATAATCAGTAAACCACATGGCTATTTCCTGAAAAGGCCACTTGGCCAGATGAACTATTTTACTAAATCTTACCACCTTTTACATAAGTTGGCTGGGCAGGGAAAGGAACAATTTAATTGCCTAGTAAACCTTCTACCAGTGTCTGATGAACGTGTACAAGCAGTGAACAACACTTATGTCTGAAAATGCTCTCTAACAGGGACCTGATGAAGGGCTAATTTAACACATACTTAAGCACAACGTACCTGGCACACACAATATCCAATAAACTGCAACTGGTGCTGTGAATGACACTACAAAGCCTTAAAACATCCACCTCCACACAGTGGCTACAGCTATCCCATTTTCTCTGCGCTTTAACATAAGAACTTACTAACACAGATACACATCCTAATATTTCACAAGTAGTAAGAAGGTCAGTGGTATAAATACCCATTTTCAAGGAAGATAATCTGTTTTTTTTTGGAGATGCATGAACGAATGTGGGGGCTGTGAGAACCAAGTCTACACTAAGTGGATCCATCTCATTCACAACGCCTCCCCATAACCATCATACCATTCTGCCAAGCTTCAAAAGAGCATACAATGTTAACCCTCAAATTTTCTTGTGATAAATAGTTTGCTGCACCTTACTAGACAATGGCATTTATTATCAGAACCGAAAGGATGGACTTGAATGCTAAAGTAACAAAACAAATGCCATTTCATTATGAGAAAGTTGCTACTCTGTTAAGTCTAAGTGCCCCTTCACTGCCTAAAAAATCCAAATAATGAACACTGAAAAAAGGCTACACTGCTAACTCTAATGCACGTAAGCATCTAGAAAGTCCAACAACTACTGTTTCAAAAGTGATCTGCACAGAACACTGTACACAATGACAGTGGGGAAGCCGCCACACACTCCAACAGTCAAGGGTCCACTAGTACTGATTAATGTAAATCGTACAGTATCAATGTCTGTCAAGGAGCACAAAGTAAAAGTGATCCTGGCTTTCCCTCTGTATTCAGTGGTATAGAACAACTGGATCAGAGGGCATACTACAGACCAAAGCTTTACGTCGCAAAGACGAGTACAGACATAGGTGTATCTAACTGTAGAGGCTCAGAGCTAGTACAATCCCGGAGCACTAGCAAAAGTCAGACAGACCAGTGGCGGCAATGCACAATGGTTTGGAGACAGTTACAGGAACCATTTAAAAGGACTGACATATTCTAGTTTGTCAGATCAGCAATTCTATGGCACAAAGTAATGGGAAGTGTGTTTCAGCTCAAAGTGACAACACATTTCAGTCACTACTGCAAATACAGTCAACTGCAAAAAAGGCTTTAGTATATTTCTGCAGGGACACTGCTCCCAGTAATGAACACAAGATCATAGTAAATGCTGCAATTAACTCCTTTATTCAACACATTACACCTAGCTGCTAACAGATACAGCACTGCAACTTAAGATGGTGGTGAAGTACAAATAACGACTGCATGGGCTGGCCTGGAATAAAGAAATGCTGTTGACCAGTCAATACTGTTTCCTATACTAGCCAAAATGTTTGCAGAGTTGCACACACATGCAGAGCATTTTATTATACAAGCACAACTTCTCTTGGCAACCTGCTCACAATCACACATAGTGATTAGTTAAAAAGTTGAAAATAAAAATGGCATTGGCATTCTCCCAAACGCCTATGTTTTTTCAGGGTTAGATATGGCCATGTTATTATTCACACAGTTTAATTAAAATGGGTGAAGGGGAAGTTCCCCTTTAGTTAATGACAGTGGACAAAATGTAACTGGCGTTTTCACTTGTAACTAATCCTCATATACACTTCAGAATACTCAAATGTTCAGCATGATAATGGCATATATTCTTAACAGATATGTGAGAAGTAAAAGCTGGGTACCTGCATCAACACAGAGTTGTCAAGCCTGGGGAGGGGTTATTTGGCACAAATAATACATTAAAAAGGTTATGAGCTTCAGATGTCTCAAAAAGCCCTCCTAACAAAACTATATGTTTCAGAAACAAAGAATAAAAGTGGCCAAATGTTATATATATATATATATATATATATATATATATACATATATACATATATATATATATATGTGTATGTGTGTGTGTATTTTTCTCAAAAGAATGTGCATACATCAGATACAAAGCACAATCTCTCAGCAGTGGCTGCTCAGTTCTCTGGAAAGTTATCAGCGAAGCAGCAGGTACTGCAAAACAGTAATACAGCAGAAATTCCCTAACCAGTTTCTCATAATTCGTGCAGCTCAGGCAGATGAGTAAAGTCTGAAGGTAAGGCAACAGCAGTCATGCAGGGCAAAGCAGATATTTCAGCCTAGCAAAGAAATGACTCTGCAAAACTTAACAGAGCTGCCCAAGTAGGATCCTGGCAAACATGCAGACACGTTTTCAATATTCTGAACTCAAACTGCCCTAAACCTGTTCAGTAGTTAGTGCAGTAAATCATGTATGTACAAAATGGCTGACAACTCTTGCTACATTTCTTTACAAAACAGCAGGTCTTGTTATCTCATCTATGTGAAGGACAAGACAGCATAGGACTACACACATGCACCTCCTGCCATGTGATCTGCAAATGTAACTGCTTACTCCATCTGTGTACACATGCCACAACTCAGGTCAATCTTGACCATATACACTTTGCCTACAGTTTTTGTACCATTCACTCACTACACAATACTGCTCACACCATCAACACATGCTACTTCTATCTAGATTCATGTCAACCTCATACATATAAACCATATCAACCCAACCCATCCAATACGACACACACTGGCTACAAATACATACCACGTCTTGCCAGTCGCACATTACCAACTCTCTGTGATGTGTGGTTAACATATACTAAATACTGCACTTTTAGGTGCCATCAGCTGTGTCAGCTGGAAATGTTACAAATGTCAATCACAATTAACCACATACTACATTTCACTGGTGAAACAGATTACGTACTCATACAGTGCACAACATTCACATACACCTGTCCCAATTCATGCTAATACACTACTTACATGCCTACTGTTGATCACACTGCCTTAAACATTAACTGTTACATGTGTCTCAACAGCTGCTACACAACTACACCCCATGTTAACTTCAGCTGAACACACTCATATTCTAGTACATACCAGCTTGTCTTATACTACATCGAGTCTGCAGGTACCAGACAAATGAGCTACGTACACAATGCAATTTACGTTCGTTATCGCTGCATGTGACACACACACTACAGGCAGACACAAATAATGTACTTTACAGCAGTTTATTTCATAACAAACCTCCTGCTGCTCATACCAACTGCTATACACGAACATGCAACTCTAGCTGGTTAACTATACGCAGCACACACCCATCCTTCACACAAACCACCTACCTACTTTGCACACACACATCTTCTGTAATTTGCACAGGGTAATTGTGGTATACATACTAAATGCCTTGTGATTCATCTCAGGTAACCACAAACTACTCTCATCTCCCAAGATTCAAACCAGACTACCGCAACACACATTCATATTCCAGTTATCCATACATTCATAAATCATTTACTTCCTGTATTTCCTTCCACCTATAACACTTGTATATGAACAACACACAACACTGCTCTAGTCAATTCAAGCTCAAAATATTCACACATGCAAACATACACACCACCTCAATAAAATCCAGGTTTGCTTCCAAAATACATGTCCTCCTCCCTATAATTCATAAGACTCAAATGTGTACTGCACAATACCTCACACGATTTACAACAGTAAACTATATAATGCACATATGCATTCTTGAATTTGACTCTAACCACCCACATTACACATGAAAACCTGGTTTAATTAACAACAAAATGCACATTCACCCTTGTGTGTTTCGGTCAGGATGTCCAAATACTACAAATGCATGCGTTTTTCAGTCAAGGTCAACAAATGTCAGCCAACTGCATAAGTGTTGCCCATGACTCCTAGTCAGTTACAGATGTGTTAGATATGGACCAAGTACAGTGCTGCATGAGGATTTCCCTTTTAAATGTTCTTTTGGCAATTTACATATCTACAAAGGCATCATACTTTTTATACACAGTTCAGTTCAGCTACCAGTTAACACAGCACAGCTCTTCTGACATACACCATTTGAACACCATGAAATATCAGAAAGCAATTTACTACCGCAGCTGAGCTACCACCATACTCTAGCCACTTCTTATACAAAGGAAATGACTTCAGGAATTCCTTATAAGTATATGCAAAAGTTTCAGCTAAAGCATATCTGAGTCAGTACGTTTAACACTTAAACACAATGCTCAGCATTAAACACTTTTGCAGAAGCTTATTTTAAATTTTAAAAAAAGTTTTACCTGTACATTATTAAAACTTGCAGCTGTTTTTTTAGAATAATGTAATTCTCCCCTACCACCCACCTAAACTTTAACGGTGATTTTTGGTTTTGCCTCCATAATGTCACAAACATTCAAGAAAAAAAAATGCAACATAAAATATACATGTATTAAAACACAAAGTGCACATTCAATCCAACTGTTATGAGCGGTGCAAACTTGAATAATGGTAGAAAAGCACCAGAGTTCTGCATTATACATGGAATGTATGTATTTCTTTTTGAAGGGGGGGAGCAATATACAATCAGATTAACTACTACCTCTAGCTACCTGTGAAGAGGTACAACAGGTAAAGCAAGCCAAATACTAAGACACTAAACAGTTCCTAATTCTGTCTAGTTTACAACTATACATGGTTATACTGCTCAGGACCCCTTAAGCCACATGGACAAAATGAGGTGCAAGCCTCACATTACGGTTGCAATTTCACTCCCTTTGAGTTTAAATACTATACAGTTGATAAACATGGGCAATGCCAGAAAAGAACACAGTTGAAGGCAACAAGGAGCACCTGACTTGATCCTCTTCACCCCAGGAAAAAGATGTCACAGTGGCAGTGACTTTTTGCTACGTACAAAGTGAAGGCAATAAGAATGCCTATAGAGTAGAAGCTCTTTTTTGTGAATTTTAACTAATTTCTCAGTGCCTAGACACTCCAGGAAGCATGAGGCGCTACTGCCTTGAAGTTACAGTAATACTTGTATGAGAGAATACAAATAAGGCTAAAAAAAGCACTGCGTATTTCACTGCACTGCAACTGCCACAGTAAAGGAACTGCACATTTGGAGGACATTCACAATCTTTTCTTCTAAGCGGTAGCATTTCTAAATCTGTCCACATTTTAACTTAATGTTTCCAAAGCCAGCTGATCTCCATGTATTCAATTACACTGTTAAATGGCAAAAAAAGGGAAATTTGAATCAAAGCTCTTAAAAATATGGAATCTGTCGCAAACAAATAATGTATACAGCACTTTAAGTTTCCAGATATTTGGATAGAGCCAAACATCATGGTTAGGAAAGTGTTATATATTTATTAATTCTGCATAGAGTGCTACTAAAATGAATACATGTCAAAAGCTTATATTGCAAAAGACAGATGACGCATTTTTCTCAACAGCACATTAAACATATGAGGGGAATGTCTATGCTTGGCAGACAGAACCTCTTGATTTGCTCTGCTCGATAAAATGTCACCTTAAATGCAACATAATTAAGTGTATAAAAGTGACGTAACACGGTGCAGTCCAGCATATCCTGCCCTAAACATTAGCCTATACAGCCATTTCATCTTTATGTCTGAGGACGCAAAAGCCATTTAAATGCAACTCAGCTTCAAGAGAGATTTACCCTCAACCTGATGTTTTAAAATACACAATCAAATTTACATCTTTGGCTAAAGGAGCTACAAGGAAAAGTGTGGTGACTGTGGATAAAGGACTTGCACAATGGCAAAGAGCTGACATTTGACTGCAAAATATGCCACCTCTAGGAGTAAAACAGCTGTCACAGAATTTGTGTGCTTGAAATGTCACAACTTCTGGTCCTCTTAAGGCTCTAGCAAGGGCAAAGAATCTGAATTAGGAATGAGTATGTATGTGTGCTACAGTGATGGCAGTTACAGTGACTTTAAAAAGCTCACCTAACATAGGACATATCTAGTGAAAAAAAAAAACATGTCCATTCCTAAAGATGCAAAGTTATCAGCTCAAAATAAACATTATAGGGCATAAGCTACTCTATCAGAAATAAAAATAGCAGAATTCCTGGACTGTAAAGAACCCTGACTATTAACTTATTGGATTTGCTGCCTTTTTTAGGCATCTTCAATTTTAGGGAGGAGGACTGCACACTGCATATGCAGTCTACTGTGAAGGTAATGGAACATGACATGGATATGTACGTGTTAAAACATGTGCAACAGTGTAACAGCAGACAAAAAGTATACACGCGCACACACAGACATAAGGCGGTGTTTGTGTTTAAAGGAGTCATTAAATAAGCAAGGGAAATTTGTCACAGCAGGAACTGTAAAACAAACGTACAAAACTGAAAAAACAGCTTAAGACAACCAAAACTTGCAAAGGAAGCAAAAGGACACTGCATACCAGCCTGCATTCAGCAATCAGAAACTGCTAATCTTAATGGGTTTACAAAGCTTGCAGTTTGTTAAAGACAGATGTGGGTATGTGTCCGTGCATGTGAGAGTAGCACTATGCAGACACTTGAGGCACGCTAATTTAATGTTGAGGGAAATACACCACTAAATGCAGCACACAATGAAAAAGGAAGGAGGCCTAGCATTATTTTAATGTTTTTGGAAGAGAATAATGAGACATGATGCGGAACCACACTTTACAGCAGCTTACACTCAATGTGGATGGACAACTTTTCAAAGCTACAGAGGACCAAGGATGAACAAAACATCCTAAGAATACTGCCAAATGCACCAGGTACACTACGCAATGTACTCTTACCAAGAGGAGGAGGAGGAGGAAAAATAAAAGAATGCCAACACAAGAAGGGCTTGTGAGCTTTTATCATGCAGAAAACCAATTTGACTACAGAAGAAAGAGCGACACAAGGTAAATGTTGCATGGAACAAGCTCCCTTTTTCATCTCCTTTGGACAATATGGAAGAATAGGTACTAGCAGATTCCCTTGCAACCACCACTACAAAGTCGATATTCAAATTAGTATAAGACAGGACAGGATCTTCTCATACAATATCACTATGTCATTTATGAGACAGCACAAATGAAGCTAAGGCAAAAGAGAATAAGTTGTACAATCACACTTTGTAAGCAGACATTACTTCCGTAAGGGACACAGAAGGGTGGGTGTCACACACAGATACATGCAAACAATTTGCTTTCTCAAAACCCAAGAATTAAGATGCAAAGCTTCACATCCTAAAGCAAGATAGTCTACCATCCATCGACCCTTCCTTCAGCTGCAATAAGTCTGACAGCATCTGCCAGCGTGTTGGTGCTTCGCCTGCAGAGGCATGGTATAAAAGAATCTGTGTCAACAGGGTAAATCTACTAGGAAACTGGTGAGAGAGGATCATGCTAACTTTCAGCTTCAAGACAAAGCCAAACATCAAAGTAGCAACATGAGGACTACAATGTCACCACAAACGTATGATACAAATTATGAAATACTGGCATGGGTAACTGGCCTATATTGCTTGGCTCTCCATGTGCAAATCTTTGTTTCAAAGCTACCTCTATTAAAAATACCCATTTAGTGAATGGCAATTTTACACAAAATACTCTTCAGTAACTAGCTAAAGGAAGTTACTTTTACAAATGAAGAAATTTTAGAAATTACATTTTCATCTTTTAAATGGAGGTAGTAGTCACCAAATGAAAAAAAAAATCTTCCTCTCTTCAGAAGCATATTATCAAGCAATCCATGGGCATTCATATGTCTCCGAAATCTTGACTGGTAAAGTAATAAGCCAACCAACTATATACTTTTAATGGAAACCTGCTTCCAAATACAAAATTACTCACAGGTTTACAGTTAAAAGCTAGAATACTTGAAACTAAAGCTATATATACCTTCACAAGCCTTGTGCAAAAGAAGCTCTTCAAATGACTGAGTTGGACACAATCACTGAGTTTAAGAATTACAGACAGAGTAATGCTGACTTGGTAAGAAAATTCTACTGTTGTGCTGTCTCATTAAACAGTGTAAATTTAAAAAGTATAAATCAAAATGATATAATCTGATTCTTACCTTGCCCCACAACTGCACACAAATAGCCAATACAAAAATAATGTGCAGTGTTTGAAAAATATCTTCAAAAGTACAAGGGCAAAGCCGTACGCCATGGCTGGTTCTCTTTGATTAAAGAAAACCCTGCATGACAGAAAAGCCATACCCCACAGCTGGTGCTGTTTAAACCCTTCAGAAAGTGTCCCTTAAAACAGGGAAGTATAGTAACTATTTGCCACTCCCCATTCCTTCAAAGAATGGTTAACTAGAAACTTCTACAAATTAATACCATGCTATATATACATACTGCAGTAAGCTTTCACTCTCACAGTACAGCAAGGCCAGGATACTTGGAACATGTAGGACTACAGAAAAATAAGCTTTTCAGATCAGTTTTTATCTCCAAGGGGCAGGAAAGGAGCGTCTGTTAGTGGCAGGAGGATCTCCACGCTGTGACACACGCCTCCTCACTGATGACCGTGTACGTACAATTGTCTTAGGTTTACGAAGGCTATGGTCTAACAATCTAGGGATCCGACTGGGTTGTTCTTCTTTAAGAACTCGCATGTTTTTCAGGTACAGAATGACGGTGGGTGGCAAAGTATTGCTTAACTCTCGGACTAGGGTTACCAACTTCATGTTAATACCACTGACCAGTCTGGTTACAAAAGAACGACTACGAAACCAGACTTGGTGCCACAGTGTGAGCTGCTCCAGTTTCATAGACCCTCGTGCCAAAACTGGGATTCTACTTTTGAAATTTCCTCTACGTGTTCTAGGGAAAAGGTCAAAGAGCCTCTTTTCATTTATAATGCCCAGTTTCTGAAAGAGCTTAAAAACAGGTCGGGGTAGTTTGAAAAGAACCCGAATCCAAACTCGGGAAGCCTTCTTAGGAAAGCTCCTAAGGCACTCTTTGGCAGGCTTTAAGACCAAGACAATAAGAAGGTAGAAAGACAGAAAAAGATATGGCGATGTGAAAAAATATGCAGCAATTAAAATAACAGGGACATAATAGAGGTAAAGGCGGTAGCTCAGGGCCAGAATGGTGATGCAACTGCACACTTTAGCCAAGAACAAGAAAACAGAAGCCGAAACAAAGAAAACAGTGTGTAGAAGGACATAGGCCAGGGCTAAACAGACCACCACCACTTCAAAAGCCACGAGAAAAGCACTAAGCCTGGAGTCTGCCCCTTTCTGGGCAAGAGCAAGGAGTATGACTAACAAGAAAAGTATGAGGACAAAGTTTGGGTATGTAGCTACTAAAAATGCCAAAGCAGCACAAAGAATGTGAGAGAAAATAGTGGGGAAGGAGGACAGGTGCTGAGCAAGAAACGGGGGAAGGCCATGGGCATCAAGATCAACATGTACTAGATGTTCTTCATGAGATGCAGTGTAAGAATGAAGAGTACTTTCTGATTTTGGTTCCTCCTCCTCCTCCATCTTGAGCCCTTTCTCTGCTGTTGACGCTAAAGGCACCTCCTCAGCTACAGTGCCCAGAAGCTCCTCTAACCCTGGTTCTGTGTCAGCACTAAGTTCAAAATAAGGCACTTCAGATGAGCAACCATCAGCGGCACCTCGTAAAGTCTCATCCAGTTGATCCTCTTCAGCTTCTACATCAGTAATCCCTTCTTCCTCATCAATTCTATCCAGTGAGACAGAATCTGTGAGTGTCATCTGGTCACTGTCATCATCCAAACTACTAATGCTAACCTCATCCAGCCCAAAAGCATTCTCTCTATCTTCTTCCTCCTCCTCCTCCATAATCACATCATCAATATCATCCTCATCCTCCTCCTCCAAATTGTGCATTTCTACACTTTCACATTCCCCAATCTCCCCTAATTCCACATCGCCCTCAGGACCTACTTTCAGGCTCTTGGGCTGCTGTCGGACCTCCATTGCATGCTTCTGACGCAGCTCCTGTTCCCTCCTCTTGTTGTACTCCAGCTGATTCGTGAGTTCAGTCTGGTGCTGGAGTCTGATGAGTTCAGCTCGGGTGCGCTGGATAATATTCAAGTGTCTGAACTCTAGCTCTTGAGTAGATTCATGCTGTCGTAACAACATAGCACAATCCAAGTCCTTCTGGGTCTGCTTCTTGTTTAGCTCCTAAAAGAAATGAGAAACAGGAGTGGTGGGATAGGGAGACAGTGAAAAGGGAAGGCAAAGAGAGAGAGAGAGAGAGAGAGTCAAATACAGGCATTTAAAGCATCTTTTCCCAAAATGTTTCATTAAAAAAAAACTCCTTAGAACTTGAAAAGTATGCAACATAAAACTTAGAAAAAAGTCTTACCATATCGAATTTTCAATTAACTGGTTAAGTGAACAGGCCCAAAGACTTATCAGTTATAACCCAGGCCAAGTAGTAGTAATGACTTTTCAAAAACATTTGCTAACAGATTACAATCATGACACATTTTAACAAACACTTACAATACAGTTCATTAACAACTACTGCTGTGCTTTTACAAGAATGCTATTTACACAAATTACTGCATCATATACAAGGATACCAGCACTGTTTACTTTTTATATTTACACTGGTTGCATAGCTGCCTCCATTTATCATTATAATTTCACATTGCTGAGTGTAGTGTGATTTTCAATAGGACAGCTTAGGCACTAATTCCCTACATCTAACACGGTTCCCTATAACAACTGCAATTACACTGCCTAGTGAGATGTGCTTTCAACAGCATCTGAAAGTTACTTTGTTAGCATTTTATACATTTTTGATAAAAGTATTCAAAGAAATAGGGGGTGGTCTTGTATAAGGTTCTTCTGGTTGCTGCCAAGGTATATGGGGTAACTGTAAGGTATCTAATTTCTTAGGTTCTTGGGTAACCAAGGGTAAAGGTACGATTGACTTTCTTGGTAATTATGGGTAAATGTAATACATCACCTTAAAAACAAAACATTAAAGGTAGCCAATGGAAATCCTCCATCTTGTACTAACCATCTTCACTGACACAAGTACAGTTATTTCCCCTACCCCCAAAGTGGGTCTGTAAAAGGACAAAGTTATATTATATATATTATAAATTTTACACAAAGGATCATATGTTCTTTGGCTTAATTCGGGTTTGACGACATTTCAAACACACACACCACAATATGTCAAAAACATGAATGCTAGCCTATTACTAGGCATGGACCTATAAATAACCATGGCACATGCAAAACAAAAAAAAACTTTTTTTGTGAGGGGAAGCAACCCTGTACCCTACTCCCTCCTAATTATATATACAAACTCCTACTTCCCCCCACCTCCCTGTTAATTATATACACTAACTCAGAGATTACACAAAATCAGGGAAAGGGAATATTCCAGAATCCCGAGAACTGTGTGATCTTGCACACTTAACTATCTGTTTAGTGGACCAAAAATAGTTGACTAAACAGATGTCAAACAAAACATTTGTAAAAATATGGGTGTGTGTATATGTATACATTCATACACATATATATATATATTTATTATATATATGCACATATACACACACACAGATATACATATGTATATATATATATATATATATATATATATATATATATATATATATATATACACACACACACGAATGCATATGTGCATACACTGAAATTAAAATACATGTATGAAAAGCTGTGCACAGTCTTCAAAATCCAGTTGATAAAAGGAAACAGAAGATTAGCAAATAAAGTGAATTGAGTCTGGGAAAAAGCTGAAGATCTTATTTAATGACAGACTAGCCATAAACTCCAAGAACTATAAAGAATACACAACTTGCAAATCTTCTTCAAACTTTTCTTCACTCTGCCTGAACTTTTACATGAATTATAAGACAGACAACTTTTATTTACTTATTTATTTATTGGGGGGGGGGGGGTAACTAACATATGGAGTATGTTTTACTGGAAGAGGTCTGATCCCTGGTATCAGTAAACAAGATACCAAAGTTACGTACTTAACATAACAGATCTTGATGAGCAAGTCCATTCTCATCAGAAAGGACGACTCTCAATCAGAGTAGCAACTAAAACATTCTCAAGCTCGAGCCCCTCCACTTACTCACTGCCCTGTCAAGCAGCTTACTCTTCAGACCTTAGGTGTGCCACTCAAAAGCACAAATCCATCAAAAACAATCCAACAGACCACATATGCCATAAGGTGGGAAAGAAGGTGGGTGCACCCACAAAGATGGAGCTACTCTTCCATATCTATTATTACGGTAAATGCTTAACTTCTGTATCTAAGATGAGTAGTTTCACCATCAATCTGCAGAAGCAGCCACAACTTCATTCTTCTGGGTCTTTATCACTGGGAACATACCTTGGAATGACCATTTCACCAAAGGAAAACACAGACCGAGATCATATCCAGTTTGTAGTGTCTTGTTTAAGTATTCAAGCAAGCCTGTATTACAAGATGCTCAAATATAATCTAAGGATAAAGTTCTGAAAAAAGACAGACAGGAAGGCAATTGTCTAGCTGAATGAGCTGCAAGCAGAGCAAGCAATGGTTTACTGCATCTTTCAAAGAATTTTTCATAGGCAGTAAAATGATGACAGTGTATAATACAGTTGTGTACACTTACCATAAATGTAGATGTTAGAGTGTATTCACTGTTGCAGTCATTATATTTGGGTAATCTGCTTGCAGGTTGGCCTGATTAACAAAGTCTTGGGTCCTGCGACGGTTGCTGTCCCTTCTTCCATGACGCTAGGTCGTCAGGGGTATAAAACATGAAGCCAACGCTATTACATCCGTTATTCTTGCCCCAGATGTCAGGTGCCCCCCCTAATGTGTAGTAAATAAAACATAAAAAGGAAAGTAAAGGTATAGCCAGAAGAAATTAGAGGGCTGGAGGGAGGGTAACCAGGACTGCAACAGTGAATACACTCGAACATCTACATTTATGGTAAGTGTACACAACTGTACTATGTTCTTCGTGTTTCACTGTTGCAGTCATTACATTTGGGTAGATTCCCAAAGCTATGGTTGGGGAGGAGGAGGAGTTTATATAGAATTAGGGCCAGCTATAAGGCCCTGCAAGACAGCAGTTGCAAAGCCAGCTCTGACTTTAGAGAAAACTGGCAAATGATAATGCCTGGTGAAAGTATGTACAGAACTCCAGGTAGCAGCTTCTAGGATGTCCCTGGTAGGAGCACTTCTGAGGAAGGCTGCAGAAGTAGAAGCAGCCCTGGTGGAGTGAGATCTGATCCCCTGGGGATAGGTTTTCCATGGTGCTTATAGCAGAAATGAATGCAATGGCTTATCCATTTAGAAATGGTCTGTTTTGAAATAGCCTTCCCCTCTGCCCCTGCAGCAAATGCTACCAGCAGTTGTTCAGATTTCCTTTGAGGTTTAGTCCTGTCCAAGAAGTAGAATCTAAGTTGTCTGTGCACATCCAAAAAATGCAGAATCTGTTCCCCTTTGTTCTGTGGACTGGGAAAGAAGGTTGGCAAATGAATGGACTGATTAAGAGCCACACTGGATAACACTTTGGGCATGAAGGATGGATTGGTCCAGAGTGACATCCTGTCCGCATGAAAGATATTGAAAGGCTCCACTGCCATAAGGGCCTGTAATTCAGATATCCTTCTAGCTGAGGTGATTGCTAAAAGGAAAGCTGTTTTCCAAGAAAGAAATTTTAAGTCTGCAGTAGCAGCTCGCTCGAAAGGAGGTAGAGTGAGTTTCTCCAATATAAAGTTAAGGTCCCAGGCAGGGGTCGGAGCTCTCCTGGGTGGTCTCAAGTTTTTGGCCCCTCTGAGGTACTGCTTGAGTACAGGATGAGAGAAGAGGGGAGGTTCTGTGTTATAATGAACTGAAATGGCTGAGGCGTGAATTTTAATGGAGGAAAAAGACAGGCCCTTGTGAAGCATCTCAGTTAAGTATTGCAAAATCTGAAGTAAATTGGGCACTGCTGTGCTCATCCCTTGAGATTGGTTCCAGGCACATAATCTTTTCCATTTTTCAGCGCAAGACTTTCTAGTACTAGGTCTCCTTGCCTCTAAGATGACATCCATCACAGGTTCCGAGGGATAAGGGTGAATTTAAGTGATTAGCCAGGCTGCAAGGTTCAATGTTGGAAGCTGAGGGTGCAGAATTTGGTTCTCCTCCTGAGACAGCAGGGAAGGGGTCTGAGGCAGGTGCCATGGAGATAACTGCGACACACTGAACAGGAGGGGGTAACCAGTGTTGTCGTGGCCAGTCTGAAGCAATCAAGATCATCCTTGGTTTGTCCTGTTTGGCTTTTAGTAGAACTTTGGAGAGCAGAGGCTGCGGGGGGAAAGGTGTAGACTGATAGGTTTTTCCAGCTGAAGGACACAGCATCCACTTTCCAGGCTTGTTTGTGGAGAGTCCTTGTGCAAAACTTGTCCAACTGGTAGTTTTGGGGGGAGGCAAATAGATCTATGTCTGGGCTCCCCCATTTGCTTGTCAACATGTTGAAAATCCTTGGTTCCAGTTTCCACTCGTGTGGGTCCATGAGGTTTCTGCTTAGTCTGTCTGCCAATGTATTTAATTTTCCTGGCAGGAACTGAGCTTGTAGGTGCACTTGGTAACTCAAGGCTGTGTTCCACAATGCCATGGCTAGTCTGCAGAGGGAGACAGGAATGTGTATCCCCCTGCTTGTTTATGCACCACATAACCGTGGTGCTGTCCGTCTTTACCATTAGTTGTCCTGGAAGAATGTAGTCCTTGAAGGCTGTCAGAGCATTCTGTACAGCTAACATTTCTTTTTGATTGATATGTAGGTGCATTTGACTTGGGTTCCATTTGCCCTGAATGCACTTTCCTGTCAGGTGAGCCCACCATGCATAGTCTGATGCATCTGTTGTTAGAGTTTAGGTGGCAGGGGGTAGTGTGAATGGTAGTCCCTTGTTTTGGTGGCAGGCCTCTGCCCACCAGAGGAACTCTAGGCGTAGGCAAGCTATGATAAGAATCATTGTTTCCAGGCTGTGAGAATGCTGACTCCCATAGGCTTTTTAGATACCACTGTAGTTTGATCATATGCAGTCTTGCATATGGAATTAGAAGAATGCAGGAGGCCATGAAGCCCAAGGTTTGCAGTACTTGTCTTGCAGATAGCAGGGTTTTTGTGGCCACTTGTTTGAAATAGGTTACCAAGTTAATTTGCTTTTCTGGCGTGAGGTAAGCCCATCTGGGAAGTTGTATACAAGCTTGCTCCCAGGAATGTAATTTGTTGACAGGGTACCAGTTGTGATTTCTTTTCATTTGTGGTGTACCCCAGACAAGTTAGAACCCTTTTTACAAACGCCAGATGATTGAAAAGTATGCCCTGGCTTTCTGCCTGATTTAGACAATCATCCAGGTATGGGTATATTTGAATACTTCTTTGCCTGCAAAATGCAATAACTGGAGCCAGGCACTTTGTGAATACCCTGGGCGCAGTAAACAAATCAAAGGACAGTGCAGAGAACTGATAATGCGTGCAGCCTGTTTTGAAGTGTAGGTATCTTTGGCAAGATTCCCCGATTGGGAAGTGCAGGTATGCTTCTTTTAATTCTAGTGTTGCCAACCAGGCGTCTTTGCCTAGCATAGGAAGTAATTGGTGAAGAGTCAGCTTCTTGAATTTTGGAATCTCCAAAAAGGTGTTTAGAGTAGACAGGTCCAGAATAGGACGCCATGAATTGTCTTTTCTGGGTACCAGAAAAAGTCTGGAGTAGAAACCTTGTCCCTTTTCCTCTTCTGGTACCAGTTGAATAGCCCTCTTGCTTAAGAGGGAAAGTACTTGTTTTTGAGCCTCTGCCCACTGATTTGGGGGCAGATCTGGCCACCCATTTGGTGTTGGCAACGTTTGGAAATGAAATCTGTATCCCTGGGACACTATATTAAAAACCCATTTGTCCTGGGTTATGAGTTCCCAGTTCTTTGCATGAAGAGCAATCTTTCCCCCCCAAAGGGGCGGTTCAAAAGATAAGTGCTTGGGAATTTTAAGAGAGTCATTGAGACTGTTTATTTCCAGATTTGGAAGTGGAGGCCCCCCCCACTGATAGTTCTGAGAGTTCCCTGGGACTGAAACCTGGAGTTTTTGCTGTCTGGGTTTGGCTTGAGAAGACCTGGAAGGGACTGGAAAGGACCAATTCTTAGTACGCCAGTGCCTACTAAATCTAGGAGGTTGCACTTGTAAAAAAATCTTTAACAGTTTGCATAGATTTAGCTTTATCTTCTATCTTTTTAAGAACTTCTTCAGCCTTGTTGCCAAACAGGTGGCCCTGATTTAAAGGAGCATCCAACAATTTAGCTTTAACATGATCAGGCAAAGATTGCTCCTTAAGCCAAGCATGCCTTCTAAGCACAGACCCAGTAACAGCAGCCCTGCAAGAGGCCTCTAAAAAATCAAAACCACATTGCAAAGTATGTTTTCCAACTTGTTCAGCAGAATGCATTAAGTCCTGTAAATCTTTATTTTCCACACAGTTAGGAATCAAAATCATTTTCTGTTTAAGCAGTCCAATAACATGATATTTTAACATATTAAATTGGCAGTTTAAAGCTCTGACTCCCAAGGCTGCAGACATATAAACCTTTTTACCCCATCTATCCAGTGCCCTGGAGTCTCTATCAGAAGGGGTAGGATTTTTAGTAGTAGAAGCTTTAATGCCCTTGGGGCCCTGAGAAAAAGTCTCTGGATATGCAACAGGATTTTTGAAAAGGAACTTGTGGGACTCAGGAACCCTGTAGTATCTGTCAGGTTTACTAGGAGCAGGAGGCAGGGAATCAGGGGCCAAACTGTATTCCGTGAAAACATCAACAATGTCTAGCACAGGAGGTAAAGCCAAAGGCCTATGCTGAGGTAGAAGGAAATCCCTAAGCCTCCTTTTTGAATAAAAAAATTCCTGGTGTTCCCAGTGAAAACACTCCCTTAAAGTATGTAAAGTTTCCCCAAAAGAAAAATCCTCAGGAGGGGAAGCAGAGGGAATGGAATCCTCTGCATCAGAATCCTCATAAGTAGGTATGGACAAATCCAGGTAATCAGAAGAGTCAGAAGAAACAGAATCCTGATCAGAAGATTCATAATCAAGCTCAGCCCTAGGCCTCTTGGGGGGGGGGGGGTTGACTACACCCGATTAGAGGTATTACATCTTCAGCCATTTTTATCATTTGTTATTTAGGCATAGGGGCTTGAGCATGTGCCCTGGGCATCGTTTTTTTAGACATGGATCAAGATTTCGGCCTTAGAAATGAAGGTGGTGTCGATTAAATATGCAAGTCTGTAGGCCTGAATACACCCTCAGAAGCCGGTGCCTGCACAGCGTCTCCGGACCCATTCAAAATAGAGACATCCACGAGTTCCATAGTTGAAGTATCTCACGGCATACCGGACTCCAAATGGGTCTCAGTAGTGGCCTGCAAATCAGAAGTAGCGGGTATCAGAAAGCGCCTCACTGAGTACCGGCGAACTGGTGAATGGCTTAGGAGAAGCATCATAGTTTTGGACCTCGGCGGCCTGTCTCTGTCTTTATCTTTGCATTTTTTCAGAATCCCAGTAGTCGGATGGCTAACCGACGACATTTCTAGATAATTAAACAGAGAACCAAAATATTTAGAGGCAAAAATATACCAGCGACGGATAGTGCGCTGATTAAATAAAGCACAAAACCGACAGCAAAGTACGTCATGGTCAGGCCCTAGGCAAGGAATACAGTACGAATGAAAATCTTAATGAGGTATTTGCTTCCCACAAGTAATGCAATTAACTTTTCCTGACATCGTTAAGGAGCAAGAAAAAGTTTCCACAATGGAGTACTTAGCTTTAAGTAGAAGACTTCGGTTCTGAAACTCGAAAAAGAAAATTACAGGAGTCGGCCGACCGGCACTTGGAGAACTGCTTCTGCTTCGGGCACCACACGGCAAGAAAGACTGATGTAATGGCGTCAGCTGCATGTTTTATACCCCTGACAACCTGACGTCATGGAAGAAGGGACAGCAACTGACGCAGGACCCAAGACTTTGTTAATCAGGCCGACTGAGGGCAACCTGCAAGCAGATTACCCAAATGTAATGACTGCAACAGTGAAACACGAAGAACATCTGTATTCCAGTTTTTTTGTTGGAAATAAGACTAACAGCTGTGAATCTTTTTTATTGAATTGGTTCTGTCCACATAGAATTCACAGTCTGTAGATATTTATGCAGTGCAACAAGTGTTCCCCTCTGTTAGGATAGCTAGGAAACTGCAAGCAAATTAAATGATTGGTTATAGGTTGTTTCACTAGTGACCTTAGGCATTAAAAAAAGGTATTAGCTCGCAAAAGCACTCTAACCTTGTGGAAACCAAACAGGGAGGATAGATAATCAATACACACAATTCAGAAATTCTTTTAGCAGAAATAATGGCCACTAAAAGGAGCATCTTCCAAGACAAGTACCTAAAAATCAGCTTGGGAAGCATGTTAAAAAGAAAGCATGGTCAGCTTTTCCAACACAAAATACAAAATCCCAAGGACGGATAAGGTCATTAAAAGAAGGGTGTATTTGAAATGGGCCTCTGAAGAAAGTTTTGCAAGCCATCAAAGAAACTAAAGACAAATTTTAGGGACCTTTGTGGAAGTTGGAAATGGCAGTAAAATGTACCTTATCAGTAGAATAGTTTAGGGTTGTACCAAAAATTTGGAAAAGATGATAAAAAATGGTGGTGAAGGAAAGCCTAAAAAGAAAAGTATGTTTTTCTGATACCAGGTCTCTGGGCAGAGGTAACTATCTGGAATACCCTTGAGTTAATGGCCAGGTAAACTAGCCACATTGATGAATTCTGATGGTTCCGAAAAGCCTCAAATGTACAGGCCTCACCAGAAGATTACACCAAAATAAAGGAAACACCACTTGTCAAGGCCACAATGGGGAAAAGAAAATGACATGGCTCTTTCTTCTGCCTGGCTCCTGTATGAATTTCAGGATTAGGGTAAATGGAGGAAAGTGTAAAGGAGACCTAGAACTACCTCTGGAACAAGACTGCACCAGGGGATCAGGGAAAATAAGTTACATTTAGCAACAGTCAAGAATGGCCAACAGGTCAGTGACCGAAGAGCTTCCATGCTACTGATAGGCTGGGGGTCCCCTCACACAGCAACAGTTAACACTGGATAAAGCCTCTCTACTACTGAAGTGACCTCCTAAGAAATGTGAAAAGATAAAGTGATGGATTTGGTTGACCGAGCTAATTCTCATATCCTTATCAACACAGAGGGTAGGAGTGGTTCTCCATCTTTGGTGGCTTACTTTCTTTCAGGTTCTTCAAATTTCTTTTTTGCTGGCATCCAGGCAGTGTACATACTCAGCCAGTAACTGAATTTTACCCAAGCTTACAATTTTAATGTTTTTTTTCTCTCTCAGTTTCTGTTTTCACACTGGGAGAGCTGAAATTAAGCTGCTATCAGTGTGCATCAATCCTGGAAAGTCAATGTATGCTTCTGTCTTGAGAGAAATTTTACTAAATATTTTTAAAACAAGACTGATGCAAAACCTGATTTTTAAAAACTGACACTGATGCAAAACCTGCTGCTCTATTGATGTTTTAAGTGAAACAGTCTTAACACCAACTTCCCCTGATTTTTGGGCTTTTGCCCTCTCCCATTACTTTGGCTTTGTCTAGAAATCTTGATCAAATAAGGTAAGAGGTACGCAATAAATCCAAGCAGGCAAAGGACATGCACAGCATAAAACCAAACAGTTTATCTAGTAAAAAACATGCAAGTGCTTTCGCGTAGTATTCCAAAGCTTCACCAGACATGATGTCTGATGAAGCATAGGAGTACTACGCAAAACCGCTTACATGTTTTTTATTAAATAAATTGTTTGGTTTTATGCTGTGCATGTCTTTTGCCTGCTTGGATTTTTTGCATTATATTTTTGGAGCCTGGTCTGGACTTCATCTCCTGTAGTGGTTTTGTTTTTGCCTCAGCTAAGAGGCATGTTGTTTGGTCAAATTGAGAAGACTACTCTGTGTACCATACAAATGTTTTTAATGCTCAGCAAGTAATATAGGCACTGAAAATGAGCTTGCAGACTTCATTAGGTGTTAATGCAAATATCTTCTAGAAGGAAAGTACAATTGTGTAACATCTTACCATAACAGTAGATGCCCTTTTCACTGTTGGGAGTACTCATCACTTAAGGTATCTCCTACCAAGGACAGACTAAAGTCCGGCTAGTAGATCAAAGTCTTTACACCTTCCCAGCATCTTACATCAGCCATATGCATTTTGTGTAGGGCAAAAAGGTGACATATGCACGCTGGACACTCAGAATTGAAGTGCCTGCGAGAACTAGAGCAACTCTAGGAGAAAGGAGAACATGCGCATCCAGGAGGAAAGATAAACAGGAGAGAACATAGGGCTAGGTGGTAAAGAACCCTCAGCCAGCAAAGAGTTCCCAATATAAGAAAGAAAATATGATGGGGCATGAGAGATGGACTGAATACTGCAACAGTGAAAAGGCTGACATCTACTGTTAGGGTAAGATGTTACACAACATGACCTTCCATATCACTGTTGCAGCATTCATCATCTAAGGGAAAGTACCAAAGCTTCTGTAAATTAGGATGGGAGGAGGAAGGCACAAAGGAGCCCTCTACAAACCCATGAAGGACAGCCCTAGCAAATTCTGCCCTGGCTCTGGAAATGACATACAACTTGCAATGTCAAGTAAAAGGGTGGACAGAGGCCCAAGTACTGGCTTCAAGGATGAATCAATTATCTAAGCCCTTGAAGAAAGCTTCAAAAGAGGCTACTGCCTTTGTACAATGACTGAGAACTGAAGTAGACAGCTGTTTACCACAAAAATAACAAAAGGAAACGGCCTTAGAAATCCAGGAGGAGAAGGTTTACTTAGAAACTGCCAAACTCATGTCGTGCAATAAAATGAAACACAAATCTGCTCAGATTTGTGGATATCTTTAGTTTTATCCAAATAATGCCCAATCTGTCTATGTAGATCCAATGTGTAAAGAACCATCTTACTAGCAGATTGCAGAGAAGGAAGGAAGGAGGAAGCTGGATAGACTATTAAGACCACCTTGGGCATAAAAAAGATTACTATGCAGACACCCTCTTGTCCCTAAAAAAAAAGGAGGAGATGCCATCACAGCCTGAAGTTCAGACACTCTACTGGCTGAAGTGAGAACAATCAACAAAACAGTCTTCCAGGTACAGTACTGCAAAGCAGAACAAGAAGCAGGCTGAAAAGGAACCAGAGTCAATTTTTCAAAGACAAAACCAAGGTCTCAAGAGGGAGGAATAGGTTTTCCTGAGAGCCTGATATGAAGGACACCTTTGAGGAATTGTTTGACCTCAAAATGCAAGGCAAACTGTGGGTTCAAAGGCAGGCAGAGATTGCTGACAAGTGAGCCTTTAACAGAAGAATACTTCAAGCCAACTTGGAGCAGTTCACACAAGTAAGGACCAAAGGGACCCACCAAGAAGAGATCCTGGTGATGCTTGAGACACTAAACAGAAAGTCATTTCCATTTAGCAATATAGAATTTTTTGGTAGTGGGTTTCCTGGCCTCATTCAGTACACTAAACACGTCCTCAGAAAGGTGTTGCTTGAACAGGATCAAAATCCTGTCACTCAAATTGTCAGCTGAAGAGTGGACAAGTGAGAGTGAGAGACCCCTTGCCATGTGTGAGGAAATCCATCTAGTGAGGTAAGTTGTGCTGATTGCTCCTGCTCAGGTGAAAAAGGAGGAGCAACCAGTGCTGTCTGGGCCGAAAGGGAATCACCATCAAGATTCTTGGAGAGTCCTTCCTGATTTTGTGTAGGACTCTGGGAAGTAGAGAAAGAGGTGGGAAGACAAACAGAAAAATCTCCTTTCAAGAACAAGACATGGCCATCCATCTTCCAAGTCAGAGGACTTAGGACTTTGAAACAGAAGTGAGAAAGCTGCCTTCTCACAGGGGAGACAAAAAGATCCACTGGAATACCCCACTAATGTACTATGTCCATAAACACCTTTATATGAGGAATCCATTCATGAAGTTGTGTCCTAGACCTGTTCAGTGAGTTTGCCATAAGGTTGTGTTCTGAAGGAATGTAAACCACCTGAAGAGTTTATCTAACAGTGGATAGCCAAATCCTAGGTCTGAAGATAAGACTTTGCACCCTCCTGTTTGTTGATGTACCAAATAACTGTAGGGTTTAACAACCTTTAAAAGGCCTGGAGACCAAAGAGAATGGAAGGCCTGAAGGGCAAGAAAAAGCACCCTCATTTAATTTATGTTAATGTGGTCTGACCTCTGAGGATCAGGCCACAAACCCTGAACCCTCAGATTGTTGGAAGAGGCTCCGACCCCAGATATGAAGAGTCTGTGAACAGCTTTTTTTTGTTAAACTTTATTTAATTAACACTTAAGACAGGACCAAACATACATTAACAGAAAACAAGCCATTTTCTTCTATTTAAATACAATATGAAACGCATACATTTTCTTTGCTACTAGCATCAGTCCAACATTACAAAAAAAAAAATACTTAATTCCTACCTTCTCTTAAACCTCACCCCTCCTGCTTCTGAACATTATGCAAACATTGTTCCCATACTATGTAATTTGCTCCTTCTCTTTTGCTAAAGACTCCTCTCTCAGTTCTTTTATCTCTTTTATAATATTCAAGACTTCAAATACAGATGGTGTAGATTGATTTCCATTTTCTAGTAATTGTTTTTAGTAGCAAACATAAATACACTTAAGGCCTTACTATGCCTAAGCAATTCAGATCCTGTACCTCAGCTCAAAAGAATCAGCTCCTTATTTACAGCTATTTACTTACCCAATATTTCTGGCAGTGTACTCTTAAGGATTTTTGAAAATCTGCCAACTCATTACACTCCCAAAACATACGTTTCCAGTTACCTCCTTCTCCATCACGCTTCCAACATTTGCCATCTACCTGGGGAAAATTCTATGAAGTCTGCTTGGGGTATAAAAATACCTACACAAACACTTCCAAAGATCCTAAACCTTCTAGACTTGGATGAACACCTGGCAGCTACACACGTCTTCCTGTTTTCTTGCAAACTGTTTTTTTCCAGTCTCTTTTCCCAATCTTTTCGAACCTCCTCTGATGGATTCTTGCAGTTGTTATGCAATAGTTTACATTTATTACTTATTTATTTACATTTGTTGACCAGGAATGTCCGACTGGACACAGGTCCATTTTCAGCGGAGGCCTGGGGAGAAAAGCTCCACAAATTAAAATACTACAGACATAGTTACAGATGAAGAATCCTAGCAATTAAAATATTACAAACGTAGTTACAGATGAAGAACATAGTACAGTCAGTAGATAACCAGCATCTGTTCTATCCACGAAGTCATAGGAGATATTAAAAATAAAGTTATGTCTTAACATAACTTCCCATCTGTATTTCTGATCCTCGTTCAGTCATTACGCATGTGTATCGGTTCTGAGCTCAGAACCGAGCCGGCCATTTTCCAAGCTCGCGTCAGCTTCAAACTGTCGAGCTAAACTCTTACCCACAATCCCCCTCTCCCTGTTACCTCAGATTGAGTTTGTAAGTCAAAGAAGGTAGAGGCTACCTCTGGTCATATAACCTAAGAGAACCGGATGGTGAGATCCACTAGAAACCACAGAAGGGGGAAGGATCGTAATGACTGAACGAGGATCAACAATACAGATGGAACGTTATGGTAAGACATAACTTCTTCATCTGATATTGTTAATCCTCATTCATTCCTTAAGCATGGGACAGAGTCCCCAGCTATCTCTATTCCTGGGAGGCTCTCATGGGAGGACATTCCTGAGCACCACAGAACCAAAACATTCTCTTCCCCTGGAGGCCAAATCCAATTTGTAATGATTGATGAAGGTATGAGGCGTAGCCCAAGTTGCAGCTGCACAGATGTCATGTAAAGAAGCTCTGGCATGGAAGGCAGCAGAAGTTGCCACCGACCTTGTTGAATTAGCTTTCATGGTAGTAGGCAATGAGATATTACGTTGTGTGTAAATAAAGGTCACACGGTCCTTCAACCATCTAGCTAATGTGACCTTAGCAACAGCAGATCCTAATCTAGGTCCAGAAAAAGCCAAAAATAACTGGTCAGATTTACAAAAGGGTTTAGTCCTGTGTAAGTAAAAATGGATTTGCCTGTGTATAATCTAGGGTATGTAGGCAATATTAACACACAAATCCAGCACTAATTCACCAGTTTCTGCTTTATTGCTTAAACGATCTGGTACCTCGGCCTTGCGCCTTCAATGGATCGCAATTAATGTCTTTTTCACCAAATATATACATACACATTAATTTAATAGCAATTAGCACAGACAACTTCATTAATCCATCAATCTAGTTAACATTTAAAGCGACATTTTCAAAAAATTCTTTCTCCACATTCTTGTAAAAAACTTTGTTATAACTTTTTTTATATATATAACTTTAAAAATTCATCCAAGAATAATTATAAATATTAATATTAATATAACATATGCTCAATCCATTCATTACAAAAAATATGATCCAATTAAATACCCAGTTCAAGATTAAGTCCAAAGGGCTTCAACGTCTTAAATTTCAGAATCATTTTGGTTTCTAACTCAAGTAATTTATAAGAATAACCCCCTCCTCCTTCCATACAAAATGGCTTCCCAAGTACACAAAACTTTAAACTGTTGGGTGAGCCACCATGTTTTTCATAAAAATGTTGGGCCACAGGGCTAACTTCACTTTTATTTCTAATATCTTTCATGTGTTCTAGAATACGTATTCTCACCATTCTTTTAGTTTGCCCTATATACCAAACATTTACACATGAACAACCTAGAATATACACTACCCCTACCGATCTACAGTTAAAATTAAATTTAGGAATAAACGTTATACCGTTTATCATATTAATATTAGTCACCCTCTCACATAAACTACAACGACCACAGGGATATGTACCTAAAGGCAGATTCTTATTTTCATTTCTTTCATTCCCCCTCATAAAGTTATAATTCAACAACTCTTTTAAATCCTTTCCCCTTCTGTAAGAAAAAGTAACATGTTTAAGAAAAAGATGGCCAATATCATCATCCTCATTAATTAAATACCAATATTTTTGAACGATTTTAGCCAATTCATTTGAAAATGGAGAGAATTTAGTAACAAAAAATAAACTTTCCCCATCATCCCCTACTTTCTTATTAGGTGTTTTGACTACAAATTTTTCCTTAAAATACATAGATTTATATTGGCCATCACAAGGAATCCCAAGTAACCTGTTTTTACATCTTAACAAAAGATCTTTGTCATAACCTCTCTCATTGAGTCTCAACTCTACACTATCCAATTCATTAACCCTCTCCACCTCATCACTGGTATGATCAAAAATTCTTTTAAATTCACCTGAGGGTAACAAACGTAGTAGATGTTCAGGATGCATACTACTAGCATGTAAAAACATATTAACTGAGGTATTTTTCCTAAAAGGCCTAAAGCCAATAGATTCCTCTTTATTATATAAAGTTACATCCAAAACATTTTTCCCTATTGAGCTCATAGGAAAAGGTCAAACCATGTACATTTTCATTTGAAGTTTCAAAAAATCCAAAAAAATGTAGGCAATACTCTCTTCTGTTTGAATGACTGGGAAAGAAAACTGGCAATTCAATGGCTTGATTAATGGACATTTCAGAGATCACTTTAGGCAGAAATGACGGATTAGTTCTCAGAGACACTCTATCTCTATGAAAAATCAAGTATGGACTCTTGATACATAAAGCTTGAAGTTCAGAAATACATCTGGCAGAAGTAATAGCGACCAAAAACAAGGTTTTCCATGACAAATACTTGAGGTCGCAAGGAGAGCCTGGTTCGAAAGGTGACACTGTCAGAGCTTGTAGAACTAATGATAAATCCCATGGTTGAAAAGGTTCTCTAAAAGGTGGCTTCAGATGATTCACACCTTTTATGAAGGTCTTGCACAATTTATGGGACATAAGAGAGGAATCTTGGACACCCTCATGAAAATTAGAAATTGCAGCCAAATGAGCTCTAATGGTAGAGGCCGACAGACCCGATTGAAACAGGTCAGCCAGATAATCAATATCGACACTGGTGCTGAAAAGGGGCCTACTTGTTTATCTTTCAGCCAACAGGTAATTCTTTTCCACTTGCTCAGAGAAGTAATTCTAGTGGAAGACTTCTGAGAAGCAATGAGAATATCACGTACTGGTAAAGAAAGATCATTCTGCCTGGCGATCAAGGGAATTGGAGTAGCCAAGCCGTTAGCTTCAGGCTGTTCAGGTTGGGATGAATCAGGTTCTGTGGGTATGAGATCAACTCCGGGGTTGGATGGAGAATCCATGGTCGATCTAGTAGGTGAGGTCAAAGGAAGGGGAACCAAATCTGTCGAGGCCAAATATGGTACTATGAGGGTTCACCTTGCTCTTCAACTGACGGGCTTTATTCAGAAACTGGGGAATGAGGGGAAAGGGTGGAAATGCGTAATGAAGACCCGGGGACCAATCGTGGACTAGTGTGTCCCTGGGTGACTGTCCCGGAGGGGGAATCAGGGCGAAGTAGTTGCTGCATTTGTAGTTGGTCGGGGATGCAAAGAGGTCGCAGCAAGGACAGCCCCAGCGGTGGAAGATCTCTGCCGCTATCCAGGGATTCAGGGACCACTCGTGAGGTTGAAGAAAGCACCTGCTGAGTCTGTCTGCTATCACGTTGGAACTCCCGGGAATGTGCGTTGCTAGAAGAAAATGGTTGGTAGCCATCGTCCACTGCCATACCCTCATGGCCTCTCGAAAAAGGGGGTAAGATTTGGTTCTACCTTGCTTGTTGATGTATCAGATCACCGCCATGTTGTCTGACTGAATCGCAATTGTCCCAGACAGAAGCAGGGGATGGAATGCTTTCAATACCAGAAGCACTGCCCTCAGTTCTAGAACATTTATATTCAGATGGGCCTCCAGTTCGGACCAAGTACCTTGGACTGTCTGTCCCTGACATAGCCCCCCCACCCCATCAGGGAGGTGTCCATGGTCACTGTGGCCTTGGGTTGCTGGGGGGAGAAGGGGCGAGACCACTGTGAGACATTGTGTGTCATTCCACCAATTTAAATCCTGTTTGCACCTGTGTGTTACTCGAATCATGGCTGAAAGAGGATGCTGAAAAGGATACCATTGGGTGAGCAGTAGCCATTGTAGAAGCCTCATGTAAAACCTGGCCAGGGGAACAATGGTGATGGAGGCTGCCATGGAACCCAACAGCTGTAGAACCAAGTGAGCCGTGGATTTTTCCTTAGAAAGGATTGGAATTAGTTGTTGCTTTATCCTTAGAATTCTGTGCTCTGGGATAGCAGCTCTGCAGCTTTTTGTGTCCAAGATAACCCCTATGAATTCTATCGACTGAGATGGGGTGAGATTGGATTTCTGCCAGTTTACGGTCATGCCTAGCCTTTGAGCAGCGAGGAGAGAGTATACCAAGGCTTTTTCCAGTAGATGTCTAATGGGGGCAGAAATGAGCCAGTCTAGGTATGGAAACACCTGAAATCCTTGCAGTCACATGTGAGCTGTGACAACTGCCACTCACTTTGTGAACACTCTGGGGGCTGTAGAGAGGGCAGTACTATGAACTGGTAGTGACTGGCTCCCGTATGGAAGCGCAGAAATCTTTTTGATGGCCTGTCCACCTTTATGTGGTAGTACGCATCTTAAAGGTCTATAGAGCACATCCAATCGTCTTTTTCCAAAAGCGGGAGGATAGACTGTATTGTGACCATCCGGAATTTTTGTACTCTCATAAACCTGTTCAATACACTGAGATCCAAAATTGGTCTCCAGTCCCTGGTTTTCTCTGGCACCAAAAATAGTCTTGAGTAGAATCCGGATCCTATCTGGTCTGGAGGGACTATTTGGATGACTCTCTCTTTCTTAGCAGCTTTTCTATCTCTAGTGTTGCTTCTTCCCTTTGACTGAATGGAACGTCGGGAAGATTTTTTGAAGAGATGGGTCAAAGATCGAAGGGGATATGATAACCTCCGGTTATAATCCTTTGTACCAAGGAATCGGTGGTGATGGTTAGCCAGGCAGAAGGGTACAAGGAGAAACGTCCCCCAACCACCTCCAGAGGAAAGGAGTTGGGCCGCTCTTCAGGAGCGCTAACAGGATTGACCAGGAAAAGAATCCGTGGAACCTTGGTTACGTGGACCCCTCTGCCCCAAAAGGAGAGTCTTCCCTGTGAGTTTCCCCCTCTGTCTCTGGGAGAGAACTCAGCCTGTGTGTCACGGAAAGGACCCTGAGATTTCTTGAACCATATCTTCCCACTCTTTTGATTTCGGGAGAAAGCATGTTGAGGGAAAGAATAACTGACACCTACGGCATAAAGCGTCTTGCCGTCCTGTTCATATCTGGCCAGTGTGCTTTTAACATTGGGCCCAAACAACGAGGAGGCCTCAATGGGGGCATTAAGAAAAGAAGACTTAAAGGGTTCCGCGAAGTTGCACAAGCGCATCCAAGCATGTCGTCTCAAGACCGCAGCTGAACCCGCTGCTCCTTCTGATGCATGAGATATCCGTCGCATAGAGGAGTTAGATATAGACTCAATGGTGGCCAGTTGAGAGGCCACCTTGTCACAGACCTCATCAGACACGGCACCAGCCAAGGTTTCAGAGAGCTCAGAAACCAGATCCCTTTGAAGCCTGGTAAAATGTGTCATAATTCAGGGACCTGATAGCAAAGCTCACTGAAGCAAAGGTACGCTTCCCTATCCTGTCCAGGGCCCGGGACTCTCTGTTAGGCGGATGGACAGTCTGGCTTTCTTCTTCTGCCAGATCCTTTTTTGTTGCGGCTGCCACCACCAAAGCATCCACAGGAAGACCTTTGGACCAATGGGGATCCAAAGCAGGAGGGGACAAGATCTTATTCTGGCCTACGGGGAGTAGCTTTGACGGTATCAGGAGCCTTCCAAGCACGCTGCACGATGAGCCAGACAAGTTCAACGGCAGATGGAGTAACCCAGGAGGTAGAGGGCAGGGCACGAAAGGCCTGCAGGAACACAGATTCTTCAGAGGTCAGATTAGAGGACTGCAGTCACTTCTCCGTTTCAGGATTTCGAGGATATCACCAAAGGATACCTCAGAGGGTGACCGAGGGGATCCTTCCCCCTCATCGAAATCTGTGTCTTCAGTGAAGGACTCCTGCTGTGCTTCCTCTTACACAAACTTTTTTGGTGGACCTCCTCAGTGGAGAAGCTGGAGAAGACAAAGGAAAGGGGGATTCCTGAGGGAATATGTCCTGTGGCCCTTGCACCCGGTGTCCGCTAGATACAACTTGTGAAACCAGTGTACGAGATGAGGGCTGAGGTATAGACAGTCCGGTATCCCCAGCAGTAGCGAAAGCCTTCTCCATCAGTTGGAAGGCTGGTCCATCCGAAGAGGAGTGTACGTCTAGGACAGAGGTCACCCCTCCCCTAAGTTGCTCAGCCTGCCGACCCAGAGTCCATGGATGGCTGTGGAGCAGCAAGCTATGCGCGTCACAGTTGACATCCTGTGTCGTAGCAAAACTTTCCTACCATGAAGGCAACTGCGGTTCCTTAGTGAGATCCATAAAGGGAACCGCAGAAGGGGAAGACTGCTATATCCATGGACTTCAAAGGCAATGAAGGAGGAGAATAAAAAGGAGTCTTTGGAGATGGGTGATCACTTCCCAAGGAAGGATAGTTCCTGAGGTGTGGGATACCTCTGGCCAAGAGTAACTGGTCCACAAGACACAACACATCATGTTCGGAGAGGCTGCTAGTGGACCTCACGGAGACTGAGGGAGAAATAGGCCTGTTCACAGAAGAGGCAGATTCGGTGCCTATCTCATCTGACCGCAGCGAGGACAACGGTGCCGAGAGACTGGACTACTGCTGTCTGCACCAAAGAAGTCATCGGTGCCGAGGTCACTGTCTGCACCGATACAGAGATCGGTGCCGAAGCTGGGACCGACACATGGATCGCTGCCGAAGTGGTAGTCGGTGCCGAAGCTGGAAAAGGCACATAGATCAGTGCCGAAGTGGGTGTCGGTGCCGAAGTTGGAACCGACAAAACTGGAGTCAACAATAAAGGCATCTGTTCCGAGAAAGATCTCGGAGCCGATGCAGTCAAGGTCTGCGCTGACTGAAAGGTCGGTGCTGATACAGTGGTAATGGTCTGAACCGAGGAGCCCCTCGGTGCAGATATATAGAAGGCTGCAGGAGAAGACGGAGCCAAAATCACTAATGGAACCGAAGGCCTCGGTGCTGAAGGTCTAGGCACCAAAAGCACTGGGGATGACTGAGAGAGCTCCGGAGCCGAAACTTTACCCTTTTTAGGTTTTGGTTGGTGGGAGCCCCCAGCCGTGGATGAAGGCAAAGATTTAGCCTTAGTAGGAACATCCATTTTCTTATGGGCTCTAGGAGGGGTTGAGACTTCCGACCCAGAAATAGCCACTGAAAAGGGAGATTTTAGAAGTCCCTTCAGTATCAGCTTGTTTTTCCTTTCCAACAATGTTCTATTAGAAAAGTTCTCACAAATAGTACAGGGTGGTTCAACAGATAAATGGGAATCTCCCAAACAATAAACACAAAGAGTGTGCATCAGAAGTAGGCAGTTTGTGTCCACAATCAGAACACCGCTTAAACCCCGGACTACCTTTTTTATCTGCCATAACAGCAAATTAATCAACAGAAAAATACCAACAATGGTACAAGAGAGTACTCGAAGGTATAAGAGGAAAAAGGGAAAAAGATTACCAATGATGGTAGAGAGAATACCTTGCGGTAAAAGTAGTAAGGAAAAAGCAGAAAAAACTGAAGAAATTACGAACGCTAGATGCGATAGGGTAAAAGACAATAAAAAATGAACTATTCTGACAGCAAAGTAATTTGTAAAGAAATTAAACAACAATTAACTGTACTTAGCTCAAGAGAAGTAGCTTGACATGACCGGAGGGCAACGCGGCAAACAAAATCTGAGGTAATAGGGAGAGGGGGATTGTGGATAAGAGTTTAGCTCGAGAATTTGAAGCCGACGCGAGCTTGGAAAATGGCTGGCTTGGTTCTGAGCTCGGAACCGATACCCATGCGTAAGGAATGAACAAGGATTAACAATATCAAATCAATTGTTACAATAAGAAGTTACTGCCATATAATAAGTAAACAGGCATGCATTACTAATCATCCCTATAACAGCTGCATCTGTTCTACATTCAACTAAAAACTCTACCAGAGCAGGTCATTCACTTAAAATTCCCCTATCCCTCTCTCTTTGCCTGTACTCTGAGACTGATCAAGGCCCGGTAGAGAAGGCAGTCTTCTAGCCTGCAATCCAAATGTCTTCTTGGCCTCAGCCCAAACTATTACTTTTCTTGTCGGAGTTATTTGCTCCCAGTATCTTGGTTCCTTTGTCAGGTTTCTCCAGTAAATTCCAGACCCCCTCAGCTATTTTGAGCAATTCTACTTGCAGTCATTCCTATGGGCAAAATCTCCTTTCTCCACTCTCGTATTGGCTTAATTCTTAGAATACTTTCTGCTACTTTATGAATATAACATTCTGTATGGTTATTACTCTCCTTAAGGATGTGCATCCAAACTCCCATTCTCTCTTTCTCGAACTTCCCCTTGCTTCATCATTTTCACTTTAAACTATAACCTTACCTTTTGCTTGTGTCATGATTAGGAGCCCTAACTGTGTAGCTCTAAAATATCCCTTTCAATCAGGTAAACCTAAACCACCTTGAATCTAATGGAAGGATCAGCTTATCCCAAGGCTTTTCTTCTTTCCCTCCCAGATAAATTCCTTCAATTCTTTATTAATTATTGCCCACAACTTCTCATCGGGTTGATAAAACTATGTCTGACCTGTACACAAGACTAAAAGTACTAAAAATATTTTTGCTGCTTGTATTTTGCTAACCATAAATGTGCTTTCAGTTTCTTATTTTTTGTGTTATCTTTGAAGTTTTTTACCACATATCCTTAGCTGCCAGCAATAATCCATACTCATGAATATTTAACTTTATCATGTCCCCATCCCCATAAATATGGGTATTGCTTAACAAATCTGTGTGTGGTTACATAATTTACGGCTGTAGCCTTTGTTTTATCGTCATTAATTTTATATCCCAAAAAGACTTGAAACAGTCTCAAAATGCTCTACAACACTGAAATGTCCTTTTCTGGAGTTATCGTATGCAAAATATCATCTGAAAATAAAGCCAACTTTTCTTGATTACCATACCAATTATTTGTCTGAGTCCCTTATTTTCTTTGCTAATGGCTGTAAAATATTAAGCAAACAAAGGGGAAAGAGGACACCCGTGACTGGCTCCTTTATTCAAACAAGGTGCAGTGGTAGCATTGTCGCCTCATAGCAAGAGGTTCTCTGGTTCGATTCTCGGCTGGGGTGCCTTCTGTGCGGAGTCTGCATGTCCTCCATGCGTTCGTATGAGTTTCCTCCGGGTACTCCGGTTTCCTCCCACATTACAAAGACATGTATCTGGAGCATTTCTCCCCGGGCCTCTGCTGAAAATTGGCTTCATTTCAAGTCAGACCTTCCCAGTTAACAAATATTAAATAAATAAAAAATAAAATAAAACACAGTTTATCTAACAGGAACCCCCTTCATATATCCTTACCAATTAACATTACTGTATCAGGAATGCAAATGCTTCCAATGCCCAATTGATAAAATTCCAGCTTACTCTATCAAATGCTTTCTATGCATCAAGACTCAACAGAGCATTTTCTGACATTCTGCTTCCCTCTGGATCATCACTGTTTTGTTAATGCTGTCAAATGTTAGTCTCCCATTCACAAAACCACACTCAGCCATACCTATCAATTTTGGCAACAACTATGCCATTCTTTTAGCTAATACAGACAAACATGTTATAGTTATGGTTTAAAATTTAACTATATGAATCTGGGTCTGAAGGATCTTTGCCATCTTCAAGTAACAGAGTCGCCACAGCTTTCTTCCAAGATGCTGGTATTTCCTCTCCTTTAAAAATACTATTAAAAAAAATCTTCTAGATATTTATCAATTACTTCCCTCCTAATGTCCAAACTTCCACAGGAATACCATCTGGATATGTTACTGAAGACTGATTATAAATCACTGCTTTTATCTCATTACTACCTGCTTTAACTGTTAGTTGTTGAGCCTTGTCTACCTCTAACCAATAATCAAATCTTCCATAAATATTTTCATTTGTACTTCCTGAAGTTCCACATTTCTAGCCTTTATACAAATTTTCATAAAATTTCCAGAATATCTCTAAAACCTCCACAGGATCTCGGTTTATTTTTCTTGTTATAGGTTCCCCAAATTTGGTAACAATCCTTTCAACATTTTGTCTAAGTTGTTGTCCTAGTAGTTTTTGCGCTCTGGTGTTATCAAAAAAAATAATTGCTTAACTTCAATCTTTCTAAACTCATATATAATGTCCAGATACTCCCTTACTGTCTCTTTAGCACTCTACATTTGCTCCTCCTCTTGCCCTGAGAGATTCCCTTTATTCTGCAATACTTTAACCTTTGCCAGCCCAAGTAATTTCCATGATTTTTTAACCACAAGTCCTTCTTTTACTGTGACCCCATTTTCAAGCTTAGTTTTCATTTTATCCCAGTCACTAGCTATAACTTATGAAAATATTTTTATCTTCCTTAATAACTCTCAAATAATTTCTACTACCCATTCCTTAAATTCCTCTCTTTTTAACAGGTAGGTGGGAAAGTGCCAGTGTCTTATTTTTACTTCATTACTCTGCTCTGCATTTTTAGCAGGCAGTGGTGGTGCAGCGGCTAGCGTTGTTGCCTCACAGCAAGAGGTTCTCCAGTTCAATTCTCGGCCGGAGTGCCTTCTGTGTGGAGTCTGCACATCCTCCTGGTGGTCGAGTGACATTCAAAGACATGCAGGTAGGTGCGTGCGTGAGTGAATGGGTGTGCCTTCATTGAAGGTTGGGCTGGCACCTCAGCACTGTAAAAATCTACTGCCAATCATAAGCGGACCAGTGTTCTGCTGTGGCGACCCCTAACTGGGAAAAGCCGTAAGACATTACTTTGCTCTGCATTTTTATCTTATTTTTTGTTGGTGCATGATCAGAAATATTTACTGCATATATGTCAAAGCTTTCAATTAAATGCACATGTTCCTGTGAAATATAATTTCTGTCTAGTCTAGCCCAGAAATTGTACCCTAGGGAATAATATGTAAATTCTGAGTACATTCTACTGAACTTGCATCTTTCATATTAAATACTTTCATAAATCTACCCTCTTTTGTTATATTGTTCCTTCCAGGTCCCCTGAGATATCCTCACTATTGCAAATCAAATTCACGTCCCAACCTACACATAACATTTCTGCTGAAAGCTGACTTCTCCTATAATTTTCAGCAGTTAACAGCAGTTTTCATTGGAATATAAATACATGCCACTTTAATCCTCCTCCCTTGCAAATAGCCCCTTACTACCTCAAATCTATCATTTTTGTCTTTTTTTCCCCTCATCTATCACTACAGGAAGCCCCTCTAGCAATTAGAAAAAAATACTTATTTTCCTCTGTCCCTGATGTTTTTTGAATGTACATTTCCAGCTTTTGTGGTGCATTTATATACTAATATTTAGCAGGCTGATGATCTGTACTGTTTCTTCTCATCTCCATTTGAACCTATGTCACACTTTCAAGCCTTTATGTTTTAATAAAAGTCCTCAAACAAAAAACTAAATATAATACCTCCATCCCCTATTAACTTGAAATAAACACAAAAAACTATGCACATCTTTAAAAAAAGAAAGATTGTTGTCCACCTCAATCTTAATTCTCACTGATGGGTTGGAACCAATCCATCCGATCCCATCTCGGCCTTTTACAAAAGCTTGAGGCCTTCAGCAAAGCTCGTGAGCATTCTCCCTTAGCCATAATGTAACTCCCTAACTTCCTCAGACCTTGTTTTTCCCTGACAAGTCTCACAGAGTTAACTGCTTTACGGATTAACAGAAAAAAATTGTTCCTGAGGCTATAGAGTCCTACAATATATAATTAGTGCTACTCTGTCTCCCAGGAGTATAGGCAGCGGGTATGGTGGGTGGGTTCTGAGAATAGAAGTCGACATGGACAGCACACATGGAACATTACTGTAAGTACGTAACTTTATGTGATGTTGTCAATCTCGGCTTTATTCTCATTGATGGGACCGCGTCCCAAGCAAACTGATTCTTGGGTGGCTCATAGGAAAACATTCGTAAGAACCACAGAACCAAAAGATGTTTTACTTCTAGAGGCCAAATCCACTTTGTAATCAGTAATAAAGGTATGAGGTTTTGCCCATGTTGCTGCAGCACAGATATTATCCAAAGGTAACCTAGCTTGAAAGGCTACAGAAGTAGCTACCAACCTAGTGGAATGAGCTTTAATAGGATTAGCGAGAGATTTGGTCATAGAGCTGTAAATGAAGGATATACATTGTGAAAGCCATTTGGAAAAGGTAACTTTAGACACTGTTAGGCTTTTTATAACATCAGAGTAAGAAATAAATAGCTGATCTGTACGTCTAATTCCACACGTTCTGTGTAAGTAAAAGAGTAATTGTCTATGAATGTCCAGAAGATGCAAGGAATATTCCCTCTAATTTTGAAATTTGAGAAGAAAATTGGTAGACTGATAGACTGAGGTTACTTTCTGACACAACTTTGGGTAGGAATGAGGGATTGGTGTGTAGAGAGAGACTGTCCTTATGAAATACTTGGTATGGTGGCTTGGTAGATAAAGCTTGTAATTTTGAAACTCTCCTTGCTGAAGTAATAGCTACTAAGAGGAGTGTTTTTCAGGAGAGGTGCTTCAATTCACAGGTAGGAGATGGTTCGAATGGACAAATCATGTTTGTCAAAACAAAATTCAGATCCCAAGGTGATGCTGGGTTTTTGTATGGGGGTCTTATCATTGTAGTTCATTTTAAGAATACCTTACAAAGTCTGTTTAACATGATTCCAGAACCATTTTCTCCTATATGAAAATTTGAAATTGCTCCCAACTGAACTGTGATAGTGTCTGCAGCAGCATCCTCATTGAAAAGTTTTATTAAAAATTCTAGAATAGAATGTGTGTGTGCAGTAAAGGGATGTATATGATTACAATGGGCCTATGAAACAATCTTTTCCATTTACCTTTGTACAAATTACGTGTGGATGATTTATGGGAAGATAAAACGTGTTCTACTGGAGACAAAAGGAGAGGAGACCTGACAATCAAGGGACTTGAAGCAACCAAGCTATGACTTTGAGAATGTCCAGACTGGGATGAACCGGGTGAGTCTGAATGTCCAGAGCAGGGTCTAAAATCCATGGTTCATCCCATATATGAGGCAGAAGGAAGGGGAACCAGATATGTCAAAGCAAGTAGGGAGCAATTAGGATTATTGCCATCTCTAACAGACTTGCTTTCTGCAGAAATTTGGGAATTAGTGGGAAAGCATGAAGAAGTCCCGGGGGGCAATCGTAAACAAGTGTATCCCTTGGTGACTCCTCCCAAATGAGGGATCAGGGCAAAATAGTTGCTGCATTGAGGTCTCAGTAAGGCTAGCCCCATTTTCAGATCATTTGTTCTGGAACTTTCTGATTGAGGGACCACTTGTGCGGCCATAATGTGGCTCTGTCAACTGGTCTACAATTACGTTCTATATCCCCAGAATGTGCCCTGCTATCAGAAAGTGGCTGGAAGTTGTTGCCCATTGCCACACCCTTAGGGCTTCTTGACAAAGGGGGTAGGGACCTGGTCACCTTCATGTACCAAACCACAGACACGTCTGATTGGATTGCTATTGTTCGCAGATGAAGGGAGTCCTGAAATGCTTGCAACACCAGAAGCACTGCCCACATCTCCAGAATGTTTATGTGCAAATGAACCTTGTGTTGTTGCCAGATTCCTTGAACTGTCTTCCGAAGATAATGCCCCCCCCATTCCATCTGGGAAGAGTCTGTGGTCACCACAGCTTGTGGATGAGAGGGGACAAAGTGGCGGCCTTGAGATACCAGGAGAGAGAGTAAATCTACCATTGGAGATCCTTTTGCCAGGAATTGGTTATTCTGATTTTGTGCATAATAGGAAGTTCTAGAATTGACTATAGTGTCTAAAGTAACCACCGAAGTATTCTCATGTGAAGATGAGCTAAGGGGATGAGAACAACTGAAGCAGCCAATTTTCCCAGTACTTGGAAAACAAGTTTAGTAGAAGCTCGTTCCTTTTTGATTAACAATTTTACATAGTGGCGAAGATCCTCTACTCTGTCTTATGGAAATTTTGCTATCATTGTAGTTGTGTTTATCTCTGCTCCTATAAAAAACAAGCTCTGACATGACTCTAGAGCATATAACCACTCTGTATGGGTAAAGCAACATCACTCTTCTCTAAATAGTATTGTTTGAATTCTAGTTTGAATTTATTTTTTTTATATTTTTTGTTATGTTTGTTTGTTCTCAAGAAAGATTCAACTCATATGTCTCTATCTTGTGTATTTGTATTTTATGACACTGTTTTGTACTAGTAGTTTGTTATTGCTTTTTTTGCTTTTTCCTCCCAGGACTCCATTGAAAGGTTCTCCAATGACACTCTCTGGTAAACCAACTGCAAATAAATAAATAAATAAATAAATAATTTTTTCATAATTTATGGCAATACCGAGGGAGGAACAGAGCTGTAGAGTATAGACCTTGGCATGTAACATAAGACACCTGGTCAGGGTGGTTATGAGCCAGTTGTCAAGATATGCAAACACCCGGAATACTCGGCATCTCAGGTGAGCGGCTACTACTGCCATGTATTTGGTGAACACTCTGGGGCCTGTAGTGAGTCCAAAGGGCAGAGCTTAAAAGTGGAAGTGGCTGGCTCCTAGCTGGAAACTCAAGTGCCTTCTTGATTTTCCATTCGTATCTGGTACTATGCACATCCAAATGTCTTTTTCCAGAAATGGAAGTATTGACTGCAGTGTCACCATTCGGAATCTGGTCTTTTTCAAAGATTTGTTTAGATTGCTGAGATCCAAGAAGGGTCTGCAGTCTCCTGTTTTCTTTGGAACTAAAAAGAACCTCGATTAAGTTCCGGATCCTCTCTGGTATGCAGGGACTTTTTGGATGACTCTTTATTAGCAATTTTTGAATTTCTAATGTTGCTTGTTCCTTCTGACTGGGTGGAATGCCTGGAATTGATTTGTTTACAGGAGTGGGGGAAGAAAAAGTAATAATATATCGCCTGGATATTATGTCCTGCATCCGTTTGTCGTTCATCTTTTTCCAGGTTTTGTGGTGCATGGAAAATCGCCCCCCGACTGCCTCCGGAGACCTCAAAGGGCTTACCAAAGAAAGATTCCCTGGAGCCCTGATTCTGTGGGCTTCCCCTGCAGCGAGGGCAGAGTTTTCCATTATTGTTCCCCCCTCTGCCTCTAGGGAAACTTGGACCTGTGTGTCCTGGAAAGACCTTTGTGATTTTCAAAACCACATCTTCCCCACTACTTCTCTGACCTTTGGGAAAGGGTCTGGTAGGTGTGGAAAAACATACTCCAATGGCACAGAAACTCTTGCCTTCCTGTTCACAACTGGTAAGCGTTTCTTTAACTTTCTGCCCAAAAAGAGAAGAACCATCAAAAGGGGTGTTAATGAAAGAAGACGTAAGGGCTCCATGAAATCGCAAAGGCGCATCCAGGCCTGCCTCCTGAGAGAGAGACCGGAACCGGCAGCCCTGCTCATTCCATCTGCTGCATAAAATACAAGTCTCGAGTTTATGACTGAAATGAGCATGGTGAGCTGAGCGGTGACTATCTGCCACTGCGTCAGCTACACCTCTTGGAGGGAATCTGAAATTTCCTTCAACAGATAGTTCTGTAATCTGGTAAAGTGGGATAAGTACTTCAGTAACCGTAAAGCAAAGGTCGCTGATGAAAAGACACGCTTCCCCTACCTATCCATGGTCCCGGAATCCTTACTCAAAGGATGGACAGAGGAAATGGTCTCAGTTCCTTTTTAGTGGCCGCCGCCACAACCATGGCATCAACTGCCATGCCTTTAAGAATGGCTTGTCTTTGGGGGGAAGTAATGTACTTATTTGGCCTCCTTGGAATTGGCTCTATGGAACTGGAGGTCTCCCAAGCCTTCCGACAGATTAACCCAATAAGCTCACTGGAAGGAGGGGTCACCCAAGAGGTTGAGGGGCAAGACCTGGAAGCCTTCTGGTATACTGACTCCTCCGCTGAAGGGGATGTGGACTGCCAGTCTCCACTCTGTTTTAAAATTTCACCAAAAGAGACAGCTTCAGGAGGTGACTGGGAACCCTTCTGCTTCATCGAGATCAGTATCGGATGTGACAGACTCCTCTGGCGAGTCTGGATGCTTTTTCTTGCAAGTCCTCTTCCGAAGGACCTTCTCAGTGGGGGTAGTCTGGAGAAGTTTCAGAGTGGGGGGGGGGGCCTGTTGGACATCCTGAGCTCTGGGATCTCTGTGGTCCTGTGAACAGGGTATGGGAGAAGACAAAGACATCTATGCAGAACTGGAAGGAAGATCCGAGACAGCCTGTGGCTTAAGACTGGGTGTAGTCAAAACCCTCCTCATGACCTCAAAAGCAGTCTGCCCCTGCTCTGAAGAATACCCCAGATTCAACAAAGGGGTTGTCAGAGGCAAAGGAATCTCCTGCGCAGAAGAAAGAAACTCCAAGGCACAGGTAGGAGTCGAAGTCCGCAGCGACGTGTCAGATCCAGAGAGATCAAAACCAGCTGCATAGATCCGACTGGAGAGTGTCACCTCCTAGAGATCTCCTGCTCCAGCTTGACAAACGCTCAGGGCAAACATCGGATCCAAGGAAAGTACAGTTGTGTACACTTACCATAAATGTAGATGTTCGAGTGTATTCACTGTTGCAGTCATTACATTTGGGTTATCTGCTTGCAGTAGCCCTCAGTCGGCCTGATTAAAGTCTTGGGTCCTGCGTCAGTTGCTGTCTCTTCTTCCATGATGTCAGGTCGTCAGGGGAATAAAACATGCAGCCAACGCCATTAAATCAGTTTTTCTTGCCCCAGATGTCAGGTGCCCCCCTAATGGGAAGCAATTAACTTTATAATACAAGGATATACCTCCACCAAAAAAGCAAATACACCAAAAAGCTTTTAGAGCATAGTAAATGAGAGCAGAGGTATAGCCACAAGAAGAAAGGGGGCTGGAGGGAGGGTAACCAGGACTGCAACAGTGAATACACTCGAACATCTACATTTATGAGAAGTGTACACAACTGTACTATGTTTTTCGTGTTTCACTGTTGCAGTCATTACATTTGGGAAGATTCCCAAAGCTAAGGTTGGGTGGAGGAATTTAAATAGAATTAGGACCAGCTATAAGGACCTGCAAGACTGCAGTGGCAAAACCAGCTCTGGATTTAGAGAAAATTGGCAAAGGATAATGCTTGGTGAAAGTATGCACAGAACTCCAGGTAGCAGCTTCTAGGATGTCCCTTGTAGGGACTCCCCTGAGAAAGGCTGCACAGATAGATGCAGCCCTGGTTGAATGGGGCCTGATGCCCTGTGGGATAGGTTTTCCATGTTAAATATAGAAAAAAAGAATGCAGTGGCCTATCCATTTTGAAATGGTTTGCTTTGAAATAGCTTTCTCCTCTGTCCCTGCAGCAAATGCCACCAGCAGTTGTTCAGATTTCCTTTGAGGTTTAGTCCTGTCCAAGTAGAATCTAAGTTGTCTGTGCAAATCTAAGGAGTGCAGTATCCATTCCCCTTTGTTCTGTGGGTTAGGAAAGAAAGTAGGCAAATGAATGGACTGATTAAGAGCCACACTGGATACCACCTTGGGCATGAAGGAGGGATTGGTTCTGAGGGACAACCTGTCCGCATGAAAGATGATGAAAGGCTCCACTGCCATAAGGGCCTGTAACTCAGATACCCTTCTTGCAGAAGTGATTGCTAAAAGGAAAGCTGTTTTCCGGGAAAGGAATTTTAAATCTGCAGTAGCAGCTGGCTCGAAAGGAGGAAGAGTGAGTTTCTCCAAGACAAAGTTAAGGTCCCAGGCTGAAGTTGGAGCTCTCCTCGGTGGCCTTAAAGTTTTGGCCCCTCTGAGGAACTGCTTGAGCAGTGGGTAAAAGAAGAGGGGAGGCTCTGTGCTATAATGAGCTGAAATGGCTGAGGCATGAATTTTGATGGAGGAAAAGGACAACCCTTATGAAGCATCTCAGTCAAATATTGTAGAATCTGACGTAAATTGGGCATTGCTGCGCTCATCCCTTGAGATCGATTCCAGGTACAAAATCTTTTCCATTTTGCAGCATAAGATTTTCTAGTTCTAGGCCTCCTAGCCTTTAAAATGATATCCATCACTGATTTAATTGAGGGGTGGTAAAGGATAGATTAGGTAATTAGCCAGGCTGCTAGGTTCAGGGTTTGCAGCTGAGGGTGCATAATCTGGTTCTCCCGCTGAGACAACAGGGAAGGAGTCTGAGGCAGGTGCCATCGGGCCAAGCGTGACACCTCGCTGGAGGGGGTACCAGTGTTGGCGTGGCAGCTAACATTTCCTTTTGATTTATATGTAGGTGCATTTCACTTGGGTTTCATTTGCCGTGAATGCACTTCCCTGCCAGGTGAGCCCCTCATGCATAGTCTAATGCATCTGTTGTTAAGGTTTGGGCGGCAGGGGGTAGTGTGAATGGTAGTCCTTTGTTTTGGTGGCAAGCCTCTGCCCACCAAAGGAACTCTAGGAGTACACAAGGCATGATAGGAATCACAGCTTCTAGGTCCTGTGAATGTTGATACCATAGGCTTTTGAGATACCATTGTAGTTGCTTCATATGCAGCCTTGCATACAGAATTAGAAGAATGCAGGAGGCCATGAACCCCAAGGCTTGCAGTATTTGCCTTGCAGATAACTGGGTTTTTGTGGCCACTTGTTTGACGTAGGTTGTCAAATGAGTCAGTTTTCTCTGGTGTGAGGAAAGCCATCTGGGAAGTTGTATTCAAGCTTGCTCCCAGGAATATAATTTGTTGACAGGGTACCAGGTGAGATTTCTTTTCGTTTATGGTGTACCCCAGACAAGTCAGTACCCTTTGAACAAAGGCCAGATGATTCAAAAGAATGTCCTGGCTTTCTGCCTGAATTAGACAATCGTCCAGGTATGGATATATTTGAATACTGTTTTGTCTGCAGCATGCAATGACTGGAGCTAGGCACTTTGTGAATATCCTGGGTGCAGTAGATAAGCCAAAGAGCAGTGCAGAGAACTGATAGTGCATGTAGCCTACTTTGAAGTGTAGGTATCTTCTGCAAGACTCCCTGATAGGGATGTGCAGGTATGCTTCTTTTAAGTCTAGTGTTGCCAACCATGCATCTTTGCCTAGCATAGGAAGCAACTGGGGAAGAATCAGCATCTTGAATTTTGGAATCACCAGAAAGGTATTTAAAGTAGAAAGGTCCAGGATAGGACACCATATATTGCCTTTTCTGGGAACCAGAAAAAGTCTCGAGTAGAAACCTTGTCCCTTTTCCTCTTCTGGTACCAAATGAAAAGCCCCCATTCTTAAGAGAGAGAGAGTACTTGATTTTGGGCCTCTGCCCACTGATATGGGGGGTAGAACTGGCCACCCGTTTGCTGTTGGTAAGGTGTGAAAGTGAAATCTGTATCCTTGGGACACTACATTTAAAACCCATTTGTCCTGGGTAACGAGTTCCCAGTTTTTGGCCTTCAGACCAATTTTTACACCTAAAGGAGCATTCAGTTGGGAAGTGCTTGGAAGTTTTAAAAGCAAGTCATTTAGACAGTTTTCCATAGGGGGAGTCTTACTACTCCCTGATTTGGGTGTGGAAACCCCCCACTGCTTAGTCTTGTGTGTCTCCTGGGACTGAAACCTGGGGTTTCTGCTGTGTCTGGGTTTAGCTTGAGAAGACCTGGAAGGGGCTGGAAAAGACCAGTTCTTAGAGGGCCAGTGCCTACTAAATCTAGGAGGCTGGACCTGTAAGAAATCTTTAACAGTTTGCATAGATTTAGCTTTATCTTCCATCTTTTTAAGAACTTCCTCAGCCTTGTTGCCAAACAGGCGGTCCTGATTTAAGGGAGCATCCAACAATTTAGCTTTAACATGATCAGGCAAAGATTGCTCCTTAAACCAAGCATGCCTTCTGAGCACAGACCCAGTAACAGTGGCCCTGCAAGAGGCCTCTAATGAATCAAATCCACATTGCAAAGTATGTTTTCCAAACTGTTCAGCACAATGCATTAAATCCTGTAATTCTTTATTTTCCGCACAGTCAGGAATCAACATCATTTTCTGTTTAAGCACTCCAATAACATGTTGCTGATACTTTAACATATGAAACTGACAGTTTAAAGTCCTAATGGCCAAGGCTGCAGAAGTGTAAACCTTCTTACCCCCATCTATCCAGCACCCTGGAGTCTCTATCAGAAGGGGTAGGATTTTTAGCAGTAGAGGCCTTAATGCCCTTGGGTCCCTGTGAAATAGTTTCTGGATCCGCAATAGGATTTTTAAAAAAGAACTTGTGTGAATCAGGAACCCTGTAATATCGGGCAGGTTTTCTGAGAGCAGGAGGCAAGGAATCAGGGGCCAAACTAGATTCCGAAAAAGCATCAACAACAATGTCTAGTACAGGAGGAATAGCTAAAGGCCTATGCTGAATTAGGAGTAAGAAATCCCCCAGCCTCTTTTTGGAAACAGAAAAATCCAGGCTTTCCCAGTGGAAATGGTCCCTTAGAGTATGTAAGGTTTCACCAAAAGAAAAATCCTCTGGAGGGGAAGCAGAGGGAATACAGTCCTCTGCATCAGAATCCTCATAAGTAGATAAGGGCAAATCCAGATCATCAGAAGAATCAGAAAAATCAGAATCCTGGTCAGAAGATTCATAAACAACTTCAGTCATAGGTCTCTTAGATGGGGGAGGTTGGCTTCCCCTGATTAGAGTTATAAGACCTTCAGCCATTCTAAACATTTGTTTTTTTAGACATAAGAGGCCTGAGCATGCGGCCTGGGCATTGTTTTTTTAGGCATTGTTCGAGATTTAGGCCTAAATGAAGAAGGAGGCTTCGGTTTAATATGCAAGTCCATAGGCCTGAAAACACGCTCAGAAGCCAGTGCCTGCACAGCGGCTCCAGACCCATCCAAGGTACAGACAGCCACAGGTTCCATAGTTGAAGCATCTCGCGGCATACCAGACTCTGAATGGGTCTCAGTAGAGGCCTGAGAATCAGAAGTAGCAGGTATCAGGGGTTGCAAAAGCACCTCACTGAGTACCGGCGAACTGGCGACTGGCTTAGGAGAAGCATTGTCGGCAGTTTTAGACCTAGGCGGCCTGTCTCTGTCTTTATCTTTGTGTTTTTTTTTAAATCCCAGTAGTCGGATGGCTAACAGACAACATGTCTGGATAATTAAACAGAGAACTGAAATATTTAGATGATAAAATATACAGACGACGGATAGTGTGCTGATTAAATAAAGCACAAAATCGACAGCAAGGGTTGTTGTGGTCAGGGTCTAGGCAAGGAATACAGTAGGAATGAAAATCTTTATGAGGTATTTGCTTTCCACAAGTAAAGCAATTATTAACTTTTCCTGACACTGGTATGGAGGCAAGAAAAATTTCTCCAATGGGGTACTTAGCTTTAGTTGAAGACTTCGGTTCTGAAACTCGAAAACGAAAATTCAGGAGTCGGCTAACCGGCACTTGCGAACTGCTTCTGCTTCGGGCACCGCACGGCAAGAAAGACTGATGTAATGGTGTTGACTGCATGCTTTATACCCCTGACGACCTGATGTCATGGAAGAAGGGACAGAAACCAACGCAGGACCCAAGACTTTGTTAATCATGCCGACTGAGGGCTACTGCAACAGATAACCCAAATGTAATGACTACAACAGTGAAACACAAAGAACATCCTATGGGTCCCAGATACAGAACACACAAATTGGACATCTGAATCTTCAGGCTCTGAAACCAGAAGACAGACTGGAGGAGGAGCATGTGCCGAAGGGGAAGAGTGTGTCTGATCAGACACCTTTGGGTTTGGATCCAATAACAAGTTGGCCAAAGTTGGTGTCTTTAACAGCCTCTGCACTACCCTATCCACATTATCATCAAACTTCTGGTAGACCGAGTAGACAGGGTTGGAGATCTTGATTTTCCCAGAAAAGGAGACAGAAGCCTAGAAGGTATCGGTTCCAATGAAGGTGAATGGCACTGATATCTAAATTCAGAAGGATCTGAACAGGACGGAGCTAAGGTTTCCAACTGCTCAGATGAACTGTTGGATCCAGTGACAACTGTTTGCTCCGAGGGTTCTGTTGGAGCAGACAGTCTAGGAACTTTCTGCTTCAACTTCGAGGAAGACTTCAGTGCCGAAGAGGAACGTTTTGATGGTTTGTAAGATTTCACTGATTCGTCAGACATGGAGGATTCATTAGAAACGCCCTCAGAGAAAGACGTTTTGGCAGTCCCTTTAGAATACGTTTATTTTTACTCTCCATCATGGCCCTTTGAATTAAGTCATGGCATATGGAGCGAGATTCTTGAAGATGAAGAGGCCGCAAGCAATACACACAAAGTGAATGAATCACCATTATCTCAAACGGATGATAAAGGAAATAAAACAGAGGAGAGGAATAAACATCCTCTAACTTAAATGGACTTTAAGGAGAAATGAGGGAAAAAATATTCGCTCTTCAGAACTACAAAGTTGGGTAAGGATATACGAAAAGACAGAAACTATACTAGACTTAATACAAAAGGTTTAAATTTAAGAGATTTAAATAATAAAGAAAGCGCTTAGGACAGAAGTTGCTTAGGAACTATGTCTTTTGCAGAACGGCAAACGTGATCTAAGGAAGTTAGGGAGTTGCATATGGGTAAGGGAGACTGCCCATGAGCTTTGCTAAAGGCCTCGAGCTTTTGTAAATTTATTTAGTTCTTTATTTATTTTTATTTATTTCCGGTTTGATGACCGGGGAGGTCCACTGGGCTCAAAGGGCCCATTTTCAGTGGAGGCCCGGAGAGAAAAGCTCCAATAATACATAGTACAAGTTCCATAACATAATGTACAATACATAGTGTAAACAGAAACAAGCTCAGCAAATTTTACATACAAAATAGCAAAAAAAGTAAAAGGACGAGATGAATCCGATGGATCAGATCAACAGCATTAGTGAGAATAAAGGCAAGACTGACAACATTATAGCATGACGTTTAACCCTTCACAAGGGAACAATTGCCTCAATCTGACAGCTGCACCTACAGGCATTATTTAACCCAAAATTAAGTTTACTCACACGAAAGTGCTTGCTACATCCTGTGCTCCCACTTCCACTGACTGCTTGCAGTCTGTTCTTTTCTTATCTCACTTTTCTCTTCCCAGTTATGAGAAACAATTTGCATGCTTACAGAAAACATTAAATTTTAGCCTTAAAAAAGTGCACTTGCTCTCTTTAAATAAAAGTAAATTGTACACTGTTCATTTAACTGTATTAAATTATTAAGGCTAGTAGGATGGCTGTTACCTTTTATTCACTTTCCATAATTTCAAACAATTTTTTCACAGAACTGCTTGCCACTGTACCTTTAAATTTTGCATTTCCCTCAGCAAAGAATACTCAGAATTCTCAAGATTAACTGCACCTGCAGAAAAAGCTTGTCTTTATGGAAATGTACTCACCAATGAGCCTTTGTAAATTTCACTCAAAAGAATAAACAGCTGCCTCAGCTACAGACATTTCAAATCCACTGAACATTTGCCAATGGAAAACATTTTTTTATTTTGCAGTTGCAAGAAGCTTAGCATTTTCACGGCTTTCATCGTCTTATTTTTACAGCCTACATGCTTACAAAAACTCCTGTTCACAGATTAAGCCAAGAAGAGTAATCTAAACATTCATCTATGTAAAATATCCTAATTCTACATATAATAAAATCAGTGCACTTCACATCCCACCCCGCCCCAGCAGCCCAAGATCACAGCATATACACATTAAACTTGCTTTTGTCCAGCCATTTTTTCTATTGCCATGCTGCAATACCTATATGTCTTACAACTAAAAAAAGCACTTGTTTACTTTAATATCTTTTAACACATGGAACAGTCAATGAAAAGGAGCCCCCCCGTGTTTAAAATACCCTTGACTACACAATACACAAAACTGCTTGACTGTATACACTATGCAGTTTACATGATGAAATGTTTTATATACATTTGCATGAACATGTTTTACTTAGTTAGTTTTCTCCTTTTTAGTGTCCTAAACATTAGTAGGCTAAAGTGGGGAATATTTTTACAAATCGCCCATAGGTTTAACAAAGTCAACAACAGTCTGTGTTTTTCAGCCATGTATTTCATAAATGTGATAAGGTGCTTTCTAATCTTCCATTTATTCACCAATTTCAGAGTTGCTAGTCTTCTTCCCATTCATCTCTATCTCTAACACCAGACTCTGGTTCAAATCCAAGGTACAACTGACTCTTGTAGTCAAGTCCAATGCCTTTTTTGCATCTATCAAGCCTTTTCCTTTGGAACAATGGAAAAGGTTTCACTAGCAAAGTCTCTGTATGAACCATATCGTCAGAAGAACAAGAATCAATCCCCTTCTGTTTGCTGACTCACTTTTTGTTGAATAAACATTTATTTGCTCCTCAGCCAGTTCTGCATCAAAAAATAACTTTGATCCTTCAGGAAAAAAAAAAAACACTTTTAAGACAGCTGGACACAGCAGCTTTAATCTCAAACTTGCCTGCTGACATTCCCCGATTGTTGGAATAAACTGGTTTATCTTCTGCCTAGTGCACAGTGAATAATCAATTTCTATAAATACTCTGCTGTCTCCAATTGTTAATACTTTGTCTTCTGTTACAATTCTGTCAAACTATAATCTATAACTGTGATGGTTAGTAGAACAAAAAGAAGAATCTGAAGTTGTGTTACAAGACAAGGAGGAAACGGGATCCTGGTCGAGGGGAAGGGGAGAAAATGTGTAAGACGGAGGCAGATTTATCCTGAAAAGGGGGCTTTTGAGCTTTAGAAGGATTTATCAGCAAAAATACCCTTAGGAACTCTCTTTGCTTTAGAAGGCTGATGTGGCTGCTTATGCACAAAGGCAGACTTAGATAGTTTCTCAAACTTTGGTGTAGGAGTAGCAAAGATTTGTTTAAAATCCTGCATCACTTCACCTTTGTCTTGCAGAGTCTTAAACAAGTCAACATAAACTTACAAGGTTTCTCCCAAACAATCCAGTTTCCCACTCAAATAGATGTTTGTCTTTTCAGCTTTTCCCGGTTAGGGGTCACCACAGCGGAACTCCGGTCTGCTAATGATTGGCAGTAGATGTTTTATGGTGTCAAGTTGCCAGCCCGACACCCAACCTTCAGCGAAGGCACGTACATTCACACATGTCTTTCAGAGGCTACACGACCGCGGGGAGGACATGCAGACTCCACACAGAAGGCACTCCAGCCGTGAATTGAACAGGAGAACCTCTTGCTGTGAGGTAACAACGCTACCGCTGTACCACCGCGGCTTCTGCTTCCCAATCAAACAGATAAACATAGCAAAAGGGAATCTATCTAAGACTGGTCAGTTAACAGTATAACCCACAACTATCTCTCCGGAGGCCCTCCAAATAATTTAATTGACCACAGACCCACCTACTTAATCCGTCATCAGTTCAACCCACCCAGAACCATAGTTTACAAAGTCGTATTAAATACCAAAAATTTCTCAAATGACGCATTTAGACATGCTCAATAAATACAACTGGACACCACTCCATCTCCAACTTTACCAGGTCATAACATACTTCAATGACACATTTCTAGGTATTCTAAATAGCTTAGCACCAACTCGTACGTGTGTTAAAATAAGAGACTGCCCTGAATATCAAAAGAAACCATCCGACTTCAAAAATTAAGGGACAAAACATGGTTTCAATACCAGAAAACAAAAGACATTAAAACTCTGCTAGCAAGTCAGCAGCTCCACAATCAAACAAGAAAACTCAAACCAGACCAAAAACATATTATACATCTATGCAAAACAAATATGAAAAACAACCCCACAAAGTTCTAGCAAGCAATTAACTCGCTCCTCCACACAGGTAAAGCTACAACCCCAGAACCAACAACCAATAACGAAAGTGTGAGTATTGCCTGCCTCACAAATCAACACCTACTTTATAAACACAATCCTCTCCTTAGTTACAGGGAACAATTCCACCCTGCCGTATCTTCCACCTAATCTTGAAACTAACAACTCTTCTGACCTCAAACCTGTCTCAACTAACACAATAAGAATGCTGAGAAAAATGAAACCTTCTTCCTTAGCAGCTAAACTCCCCAATGAGTACCTCAAACTTTCAGATGATGCCATAGCTTTGCCTATTCTCCATTCTGGTAAATACGTCAATAGCAGAACAGTAAGTCCCAAAATTATGGAAAATTTCCTACATCACACCTCTACGTAAAGGAGGAACATCAAAAGTATTAAACAATTAAAGATCAATAGCCATCCTTTTCCTCTGTGTCAAAATTCTGGAAAAAAGTATCCACACTCAATTACGACCATACCTGTTATCTCACAACCTTCTCTCTCTCTCTCCCAACATGGTTTCAGACCGAAACAAAGCTCCACTACAGCCCTAATTTTCTCTAACACCATCAAACAACTGAGAAATTCAAACCAGCAAGTAGCATCAATCTTCCTAGACATGTCAAAAGCGTTTGACACAGTCTCCTACCAGAAACTCCTTAGTACTCTTGCCTCACTAAAACCATCAAAGACTTGCTTCTCCTGGTTCCTAAGCTATCTTTCTGACAAACAGCAATTAGTAAGATGGAAATCCGAACTCTCACCACTTCTGCCCATCTCTGAATCCCCCAAGGGTAACATACTAGGACTCCTTCTTTTCACCATCTTCGCCAATAACCTAGCCTCATCCACAACACATTCTAAACTAGATCAGTATGCACACGATTCAACTTTAATCTGCTCAGCAGGTACCATACCAAATAGTAGCCCAACAATCTTTTAATGATATAGAAACATATCTAACTAAATCACAACTAATCCCTCAACCTCAAAAAGACGGTTAATGCTATTCACCAGTAGCAAACATTCACTGACCACATCCCCTGTCGCCATTTTCTCAGCAAACACAGTCATCAAAACAGTTGAGAATACAAAACTCCTTTGAGTGACAATCGACAACAAACTTAGATTTGAACAACACATAACCATCACAATTAAGAAGATTCACATCAAACTTGGCTCACTGTACGCAAGCAAGCCATTCCTCACTGAGAATACCAGACTAGTCATATCCAGAGCCTTCCTCCTCTCTATGCTCCTATATGCTTTCCCCTTTTACCAACTTAAAAAAATCAGACTGGAAACTTGGTACAACAAAATAGCCCACTTCGCAGCCAACCTTCCCCAACAAACCCACCATTGTATTGCTCTACAGAAATTAAACTGGTTCGCGCTACATAATAGTCAACTCTACAAACTTAAATTCATACACAACATCATCTTCCATTCTGACAGGTGTCCATCCCTCAAGGAACTTGTTGGTCCTCACTCATGCCCACGAAGTCTAAGATCTGTAAACAGAAACTTTCTCACAATAAACAAAGCTAACACTCGCAGTAAACCCCTATTCTCTAACCAAATAGCCAAATGATGGAATTCTCTACCCCACACCCTCCAAAACACACATTAATCTACCAATTTCAAACTACTGTTTGAATATCAAGTCAAGAAGTTGCATTGCTCCTGCACCAAACCTGACTGACAAGATATCTATAATGCCCTCAACACACCGGTAACTCCTTACCGCATTTTCTCCCTCTCCTCAGAGTTTATTACTACTCAAAAAATACCTATATAAAGGAAATCTCATTTGTTCCTATCTCTTTAATATGTGCACAGTACTAATTTTATTTTTCGCACAGTGATTTTCACCAAAATGCTTTTGCGTTTTCTTTTTTGAACCTGTATGTACTAGAACACTGTACTGAATACTGCTTTGTATAGACCAACTAGACAATGTGTATTCTCCATCTTACTGTATGTACACTTATTGTACTAAATATTGTATTTTCCTATCCTTCTGTGGAGCTTTTCTCCCCAGGCCTCCGCTGAAAACCGGCATCTGGCCAAGTTGGAATTTCCCCGGTAAACAAATGTAAATAAATAATAAAAGTCAGCAACTGCTGTACCAAACATATTCTGATTGTCCAAAGGAACATCTATAATCTTGGCCTTAATATCAGTTGAGGCTTGTAGGCGAAGTCAAAAGTACCTCCTCATAACAGAACTAGAAGCTCCACAGGATGAATCATAACTGCATTTGATGGATTGACGGGCAACCTGAGAAATTAACTTAATAAGGAAAAGGCAGCAGTCTTCCTTTCAGACACAAGAAGATCAGACAAACCACCTTCCCTAGCTATGTCAAAACAGACCAGACATACCTGGTCATATGGGTTTGATAATTAATGGCCCTGAATGATACAGTAGCAGAAGTGTACACTCCCCTCCCCACAACCTCTCCATAACTCAACTATCTTCGTCAGAAAGCAAGGAAGGAGATTGGAAAATGGCAAAAGCTTGGATGGCTTGTCAGAAAAACAGATCATGGCAGGGTCAGAAGGAGGACACTTGTAAAGGTGCTTACACGCCTCAAAAACTTTAGAGAAATAGGCTTCTTGGGGGCTGGAGGCTGAGAATTAGGAATCATTCTGTAGTAACTGAAGTATCCATAAAGGCATGGGGGGCAGCAGAAAGTTCAGTTGATTCCATCTTCAACAACTAAATCTCTCTTTTGAATATGACAGAAGTGCAAGCAAACCCACAAACTCCATCATACAAACTGTTGTGCCTACAAAGGGCAACTCCTGAAAGGGAGAGTCAGGACTCGAGAAATCCTCTTCTTCAGAGCCATAGTCTAAAAGAGAGGTGATCTGTGAGGAGAAGGTCAATAATTCATCCCCAGAATCCACCGCTTTATCTGAGGAATCAGACTCCCTAGTCCTTTTACCTGGAGTAGAAGACCAAGAAGAAGCAGGAACTGACACACCCTGACGTGTCTTAACGCCATCAAAGCACTGAACAAGGCCTGAGTAAAATCCTGGAATTAACTTTGCAGATACTAAGCAGTAGGAAGAATGTGTCTAGTATTCTCCTTTTTCTTTAGTAGGACGTCCACTTTGACCAAGTTAGTAGTCTCATAGCCATGACTAGACTCAGTGTGGGTACCAGGGACCTCTTCCTTGACAAGAATCTGGGAAATCCACATAGGACCTTTGGAAATGATCAGCCATGGTTCCCCTTCAGCATCCACTGCGGACGTTTGCAATGCATCAGAGGATGTGCGAGAAGCTGGTTCTATGGCAGCCTCCAATAAAAACTCTGCACTGGATGGTCTTCAGGGTCTTAATTCACCTCTAGACAGACATCTGGCAGGGGATGGACAATAGCAGAATCAGACCTTCTGGTCTTCTTTCTGAGATACGGTTATACCTTGGAGTGGGTGGACTCTGCCATGGTAGCCTGGATCAGAAGTTTGAGATATTAGTTACAATAACTAGAAAGAGGACACATGGCTGCAAAATGTTTTAGGCACAAATGCCTGGGTATGGTCATGTGAAACACGTGGAAATTTATACGGAATCTACCCTCCCCACTCTTATACTTTCTTCTACGGGGTGACATGAAACCTTGGTACACAAGGTGGGGGGGGGGGGCAGTGAGGCACTTATCTGCAAAGGGCTCGGTAGAAACCAGTTCAGTGAATCTGTTCAGACTGATGTTCAACTATGACATTTGGAATGGCAGCATAGCAATTCAGACTATGAATCATGCGTACATCAGCTTTATGCCCTACATCTAGGTAGGGAGCATAAGGCTGGTTTACGATGATGGGAGGATGTAAAAGCTTTGTTACACTGGCCAAGAGTTGAGCTTTGCTAGGCAAGAGTTCCTTTAGGGAAGAAATACTGTAAAATGTAATATGGAAGGACATCATGTATAACATGACTTATAGCTGCCACCATATTTTAAAGTATAAATTCTTTTTCTTTTGTGTATGCGCGTGTATAGATATATGTAAACACAATACATACACACACATTTTATATATACAAACATTCCTTAAAAA